>NW_027533256.1:4115873-4119644 GCF_008692635.1 Crocuta crocuta
CTCCCTCCCTCCCTCCCTCTTTCCCTCCCTCCCTTCCTTCCTTCCTTCCTTCCCTCCCTCCTTCCATTCTGTTTTTTCAAAAAGTTTAAAGACAAGTGCCCAGAATCTTAGTATGTCTGCATGTGTATATGGAGGTAGAATACAGAAAGGAGCACACTCCTGTCATAGCACTTAAGAAATTAATTGCAGTGGTTGGTTTATTCCCTAAGCCTTAGTTTCCTTATCTGCAAAATGGGGCTAGAAAGTGGAAAAAGCAAGGGGTGCCTGGGTGGATCACTTGGTTAAGTGTCCAACTCCTGGTTTTGGCTCCCGTCATGATCTCACATTTCGTCAGTTTGAGCCCCCGGGGTTTGGCACCGCATTGACAGCGAGAAGCCTGCTTGGGATTCTCTCTCCTCGCTTTCTCTGACCTTTCCCTACTCATGCTTTCTCACTCACTCTCAAAATAAATAAACTTAAAAAAAAAAGGTGAAAAAGGCAAGAGCATGGATATGTCCCTAGGACCTCCAGAGGACACAGAGTTCTGCTGACACCTCGATTTCCTTTTCAGAAATGTCAGGAACTCATGTAGGTGCAGGGCCTATCATAGTGAACACAACAGAAGATTACAGAAATGATGACGTTGCGCATTCTTAGCTCTATGCTTATATGATTCACTCTGTATGAATACAGTTGGCGCTGTTGTGGTGGTTGGTCGTGTTGGCTGCACAGCATTTGTAGCAGCTGCAGCAGCTGCAGTTCAGGGACACTGGCCCTTAGACCAGAGTGGGTATTTTCTGACACACCGATATTCACTTCTAATTTTCCGTGCCCAGCCAGTACCAACACTGAACATACATGCTAGAGGAAGCCATTGATTATATCTGTTCGTAGATAATTTTGTAATTAGCAAATGGAGGAAGGGCCGAAGGAGGGCTAGGCTGAGGACCATGTGATGAGATTACTCAGCCTTCTGCTTATTTCTCACAAGGAATGAAAGATGAGGGAAGTGGGAGGAGAGGAGTGGGGTGGATTTCTTACATTAGCTGTCAGATACTGTGTATCAACTGTGTGATCTAATTCTGTCTTTACAGCTGTCCTGTGAGGAAATGGGAATAGAGAGGCTAAATGACTTTTCCAGTGTCACACAGCTAGTATAGCGATGGGTTTAAAAATGGAATTGTGCTGGTTGATCTCCAAAGCCCTTTCTCTCCTTATTCTCTGAAGTAAAGCTGATAACTTACTTTTGAAGTAAACTAACAGTTCAAGTTCAGGGTTGAGAGCTTTAGGGAAAGCCTTGCAATATCTATGTCCTGTTGACACTGAAGGAAAAAAAAAAAAGAATATCAGTTTCATATTCAACTGAGCCAAGCTCAATTTAAATTAAACAGTCTGAATGATGGGGCTGAGGTCCAGGGTGGACAGCTCGAGCTTGGCAAGACACGGTTACAGTTGTGAATGCTTGAGCCAGAAGGGCTTGCGAAAAGACCTAGATTCCATGGTCGGAAGACCTAGCCTGCTTTCCTAGAGGGAAGTAGTATAGCAAATAGGATTTTGATAGTACTTTAGCCAAAAGTTATTGGTGTTTTTAATATTTTTTAGAATGGTATGCATTTCTCATAAGAAGTTAAATCATGAGTTATCTGAAGTCATTTCTGTTATGAACTTTCCCTTCTTCCTTGTGGTATTTGATTCAGCTCACTAGGATTTCCAGGTGCATATTTGAGATTAAAAAAAATTAATGATGTCTGCTTAAGAAGATCAACTGACTTCTTAAAGAATAGTGGCTATTTTTGAAGGGAGGCATTGTTAGTGAGTGGAAAACCTATTAGGATTGAAAATAGTTGGCTTTTTCGGCAGGGAACTGGTAAAGGACGTATTTTTAGAAGAGCAGTGTAAGAAGGAAACGTAAATGGGGGCGCCTGGGTGACTCTGAGAATTAAGTGGCTGGCTCTTCATATTGGCTCAGGTCATGATCCCTGGGTCGTGGGATTGAGCCTCGTGACTGGTTCTGTACTGAGCGTGGAGCCTGTTTAAGATTCTCTCTCTCTCTCTCTCTCTCTCTCTCTCTCTCTGTCTCTCTCCAACCTTGGCACCTCTCCCCCCACTTGCATGTGTACTCTCTCTAAAATAAAATGAAAAGAAAAGAAGGAAATGTAAATACAATCATCTAGCATACCTTTAAAAGGAAATCATTAAGAAAGGGTAACTATAGAACTATTCTCAGTAGATTTTTCTATGATATGTGTTAAGTGTCTTTTCTTAAAGAGATCCAAAGTATACTAAACTTCAAATAAATTCAACATTAATTCATTTATTCATCCACTGTCTTGTATATAAGACATTATATTCAAATTTGCTAAGGATTTAGAGAATAGTGAGATATAAGTCATGTTCCGTAAGAACATAAAGCTTATAGACAAAGATAATTAACATACACTCATTAATATAGCTATAAAGAAAAGGAAAAATGGTGAAGGAACACATATTTTTGAAGACTGACTATGCTACCTAACAGGTATGTATAGTTGTTTTCATTTTATTTCTTTTTATTTTTTAAAGTTTATTTATGTGGGGGCGGGGGGGAACGAGCACATGCATGCACAGCCTGAGTGGGGGAGGGGCAGAGAGAGAGGAAGACAGTGAATCTGAAGCAGTCTCCACACTGACAGCACAGAGACCACTGCAGGGCTTGAACTCATGAACCACGAGATCATGACCTGAACCAAAATTGAGACTTGGACACTTAACTAATTGAGCCATCCAGACACTCCTGTGTAGCTTCATTTATATGAAATATGTACTCTGATTTGCATATACTGATCCAGCCCTGCAGCCCAGGAATAAATCACTTGATCATGGTGAATGATTCTTTCTCTTGTTTTGTTCTGTTGTTGGATTTCATTTACTACTATATTGTTGAGAATTTTTTGCATCCAGGTTCATTAGGGATATTGGCCTGTGGTCTTTTTTAGTGTTGTGTTTATCTGGTTTTGGCATCAGGGTAATGGTGGCCTCATAGGATGAATTTGGAAGTTTTCCTTTCCTATTTTTTTTTTTTTTGTTCAGAACAGTTTGAGAAGAATAGGTATTAACGCTTCTTTCAGTGGTTGATAGAATTTGCCTGTGAAATCATCTGGCTGTGGACCTTTGTTGGGAGTGTTTTGATTACTGAATCAATTTCTTTGCTGGTTATATAACTGCTCATGTTTTATATTTCTTCCTGTTTCAGTTTTGGTAGTATATATGTTTCTATGAATTTGTCCACTTTTTCTAAGTTGTCCAATTTGTTGGTGTATTGTTGTTCATAGTGTTCTCTTATAATTGTTTATATTTATGTGGTGTCGGCAGTTATTTCTCCTTTCTCATTTGTGATTTGATTTGGGTTATTTCTCTTATTTTATTGTTTTAATTTAAATTAGTTAACATACAGTTTAGTCTTAATTGTTTTCATTTTAAAGAAGAAGTGCAGGTTTAGATGGGTTGTGTAATCTGCCCAAGTTCACACTTAAATCTAGCGTAAGACTCAGATTTAACTTACTCTCAGTTCAAAACCAGTGTTGCATCTATTAAGGCACTTAAGTCATATAAGACAGTTATTCAGAGGAATAGGCTGGGGTGTCAAAGCTTTGAGGAAGAGTTAATATATATTTTTTTAATGTTTTATTTATTTCTGAGAGAAAGAGAGAGAGCATGAGCAGGGGAAGGTCAGAGAGATAGGGAGATACAGAATCTGAAACAGGCTCCAAGCTCTGAGCTGGCTGTCGGCACAGAGCCCAACATGGGGCTCAA
>NW_027533256.1:4120677-4195965 GCF_008692635.1 Crocuta crocuta
TTTTTTTTTTTTTTGTTCCGAACAGTTTGAGAAGAATAGGTATTAACGCTTCTTTCAGTGGTTGATAGAATTTGCCTGTGAAATCATCTGGCTGTGGACCTTTGTTGGGAGTGTTTTGATTACTGAATCAATTTCTTTGCTGGTTATATAACTGCTCATGTTTTATATTTCTTCCTGTTTCAGTTTTGGTAGTATATATGTTTCTATGAATTTGTCCACTTTTTCTAAGTTGTCCAATTTGTTGGTGTATTGTTGTTCATAGTGTTCTCTTATAATTGTTTATATTTATGTGGTGTCGGCAGTTATTTCTCCTTTCTCATTTGTGATTTGATTTGGGTTATTTCTCTTATTTTATTGTTTTAATTTAAATTAGTTAACATACAGTTTAGTCTTAATTGTTTTCATTTTAAAGAAGAAGTGCAGGTTTAGATGGGTTGTGTAATCTGCCCAAGTTCACACTTAAATCTAGCGTAAGACTCAGATTTAACTTACTCTCAGTTCAAAACCAGTGTTGCATCTATTAAGGCACTTAAGTCATATAAGACAGTTATTCAGAGGAATAGGCTGGGGTGTCAAAGCTTTGAGGAAGAGTTAATATATATTTTTTTAATGTTTTATTTATTTCTGAAAGAGAGAGAGCATGAGCAGGGGAAGGTCAGAGAGATAGGGAGATACAGAATCTGAAACAGGCTCCAAGCTCTGAGCTGGCTGTCGGCACAGAGCCCAACATGGGGCTCAAACCCACGAACCGTGAGATCATGACCTGAGCCAAAGTCGGACGCTTAACCGACTGAGCCACCCAGGCGCCCTGAGGAAGAGTTGACATTTGATACGTACATTGGAGATAGAGTTGGGACAAATGGAATTTTAGAATGTGGTCAATCCAGAGTGGCAGCTTGTTGGGGTGAGGAGCAAACAAAGGGGCATGTGGATCTTCATCAGTTTTCCCTGAGTGACTAGTTCTCGAGAAACTGAAGGAAAATAAATAACATCAAAGTTAAGGTTCACTGACCATTTTTGAGAGAGGGGTTCCACATATACCTCTCTATCTCCTCCAGTCAATGAACAGTTACTACTAAGTGAACCAACATTCTTTTATATTGTGAAAGTCCTATCATCGTTGCTTGGAAACCATGTTGTCTACATATGTCTAGACAGAGCTAAGTTTCTCTTCTTCAGAATGCCTCAGTTGAATTTATATGAAGTATACTTTGGATCTCTTGAAGAAACGATGATACATATCACAGAAAAATCTACTGAAAGTGGTTTTATAGTTACCCTTTCGTAATAGTTTCCTTCAAAGGTAGGCTGGGTGATTATGTTTCCTTTTTACAGTGGTCTTCTTACAGTGCCGTGTAACCATTGTTTGAATCCAAATCAGTAGTTTAAATGTTAAACATATCTACCTAAGGGGATGATAGATTCCTATCGTTTACTGAAGCCCCCTTGGTATATGAAAAAGGCATAGTATTATTATAAGAGGGATGGACAGGGTGGATCTGACTAGAAGGAAAACATATGTTGTAAGAATTACTGAATGCTATTAGACAATAGAGAAAACTCATTCCTAAAAGCCCCTTAGCCCAAAGCACATTAGTGGACAACAAGCTGTTCATTTGTGTGATATGTGATATACACATAGGACGATATGTTAGGTTGCGTGGAGTCATGATGAGGAGGACATGAATGTCAGGATGAAGATATTGGATTACTGTGGCATCATTTGATTGTTTTGAATAGAGAAAATAATAATGGCAGCTGGGCTTTAGAAAGACCATCTGTGAGTCATATGTAGGATGGATTATCAAGAGAAGAATGAAGACAGAGACACCAGCCAGGAGGCTGTTGCAAAAGTTCAAGCAAAGCTAGAAGAATGTCAGATGAAGTCAGTGGTAGTGGCAGAGAAGAGTGGGAGTTGGATTCTTGTGAGGATTCCATTTCCACAGAAGGGGCAGCAGATAAGAAGTTGAGGTAAGGCAGAAGAAAACATCAAAAATGCCTTTAAGTATTTGAGCTTTAGAAATGCAGCTTGGTTTGGGTTCGGATATAATTGACATGAGGAGGTGAATGTAGCTTACTCTCTTCCACAGAGTAACACCAAGATGTAGTTACCGTGGAAGTTCTGTGCACTGTTTTTGGAGACAAGTTACATGGTAGCATTGCTCACAAATGTGACTTTGTATGTGAATCAGTAACATATCTATCTTTCACCGGTGGCCAACATTAACAAAGATTCTAAGAGATACATGAAATTAGTAGGCAAAATTAATAAATTATAATGCAAATAAAATAATGAATGCATATCTGTTGAGTCCCCTGTTTCCCTTTAGGTTATACCACCATGGGAAATCAAATCATAAGAATCAGAACAATGAAAGTTGAATGGGCCACATATTTAACAGTAGTTGGGCACATTCATCTGCCCACATCCCTGGCCTTGCCAGGATGACAAGCAACTAAAATCTCTCTATCAGGACTTCATTTTCCTGTATTGGTCAGGATTGTCTGGGNGCAGAATGTTCCTTGGTGAACAAGGAATCAGAACAATGAAAGTTGAATGGACCACATATTTAACAGTAGTTGGGCACATTCATCTGCCCACATCCCTGGCCTTGCCAGGATGACAAGCAACTAAAATCTCTCTATCAGGACTTCATTTTCCTGTATTGGTCAGGATTGTCTGGGTATGCCGTGGAAATAAGTCTAGATCTTAATGGTTTAAGACCAGAAAGATTCTTTGTTGCTGAAACCACATGTCCATTGCACATTGGCTCTCTGCCAAGTCCTTGTTATGTTTACTCCATGATTAGAGTGATGGAAAGCCTCTCTTTAGATATCTGCTGGTTTATGGTGGTAGAGGCACATTGAACTGCATACCCACTCTTAAAGTTGCTGCAAATGACATGTCACTTCAGCCCATATTATATTCCATTAGACATAGCAGGTATTATGTCCTCTCCAGAGTTCAGGCGGGCAGGGATGAATGAGAATGATTCTCACACAGGGCACTAGAATATTTAGCATTCTGCAATGCAGTCTACTGCCCTAGGTCAGATTTAGATGACAACCAAACTTTCAATTCTGATTTCTTTTTCCTTATTTGACTAACCATTTGATTGAATATTTTAATGCATGTGAATACAAATGCGTCAGTCAAGCTACAATAAACTCATTTTGGAGTGAGAAATTTTCTAACTTTTAAACCTAAATTGTATATCTCTGTTTTGATTCATTAGAGTTGACCGTATAGTTCATTTCCAATGCTCTTATATTTTGGAATCCACCTCACTGTATAACTCATGTATTTATAGGAACCTTATAGAATCTGAGGCACAGATAGGATATACAAGCTGTAAGTCAAAACAGCTGTCATTAGTTTGTAATAAGTGGCCCTAAAATACCAGTGTCTTAATACAAGGAAGTTTTCTTGTTCACATCATAGTCTGATGAGGGTCTGGTAGTTCTCTTTGGTGGCTCTCTTCTGTGAGAGATATCTTCTCTTTGACACTATTCACTTTCTCTCACATTCTCCACCTTGGAGATCATCCTAATTAGACGCCATTGATGGGTCCTTTGCTGTCTGTTTCTGGTTGGGTTAAGCCAATGGAGGACAACAACAGGAGATAACTGAAGAACACGAGGAAGGATTAGGTAGGGATGTGTATGTCTGCAGTGATCTCTCTGCTGGTATCCTGCTTCTTTTTGAAAGGAATTCTCTGGAATTCTCCACACAACTCTGTCTTTGGGTTCTGGAATATACTTTTAATTTGCTTCTTCAGGCCAGGAGTGGCACCATATCCCGTGACCCTGGGGTCCTGTATCCTGCTCCACTGCTATCTGTAAACCTTGACCTCATCTATATAATTTGTCCCTTTGCGTCTCTTTTCAGTTTCTCAATTTGTGCGTACCATGTGTTATCTACTAGAACTGGGACTTATATTCTCAAAACAATCATATGGCAATTCAAGCTCTGTCCATCTTGTAGTGCTTCCATCTTAACTGCATGATCCCTGAGGTTGCTGTTGAAGTAAAGATAGTGTGGACACTTGAAAAGGGTTTTTTTGGTCAGTCCTGTACATGCACATATCACTGTCTGCATCTTACTGACACGTGGCCAAAACATAATTTAACTGAAATATTGTTGTGGACCCAAAAGACAGGAGAGAAATGAGTTTTGTTGCACATACTATTATCTGTGTCACAGGTGGAGGTGTGCACGAGACAGAAATGGGGCTGTTAACTCAGAAGACTGATATTAAAGACATATAAGAAGCTTGGAAGACACTTGAACATTACGCACAAACCATCCCTATCACAGCTTCTAATGTATTTCTCCAGCCCAACCAGATTTCCTTACAGCTATAGCTGACATTACCATTGTTCAACTCACTAAGGCTCTGACCTCCAGTGTCATCTTGAATTTCCTCTCCTCTTCTATTTTTGTATTCAATTAGGGCCTGTCGTACAGAATTCAGTTTTGTTGTTCTTCTGTATCACGCCAGTTCTTTTTATTTCATCTGACAGCACCCTGGTTCACTGTGTTAGGTAAGGCTGTAAAAGTGAGAACTGTCACAGAGATGTTCTATGGAGAAAAGACAAAGATGGACTCTCAGGTTTGTCCACAAATATGGGAGCATGAAGAGAAGTTATAAACGTAGACCAGGAAGCCTCAATAAGAGGTATAAGAATTAGCACAATATCATCAAAGCCAGTTCAGGAAAGACGTTCAGGAAGAGAGGCATGGTTAGAAGTGACAGAAGCAAGAAGGAGTGTGAGGATATGTAGAAAGGAAGCTTGGACATCCATGCTCTTGTCTTCACCAGTATTGGAATGAGGGGCCAGAAATCATTGAGGGCCATTGCACTGCCCTAGGAAGAGGAAGATATTTTAGTGCAGTCAGGACATGCGTTTCCATTACCATCACACTGTCTTCCTTTCCAACCTAAGTGCCTTCGACAGTGTACCTGCTACTGTCTCAGAAGACCTTCCTATCTTTACTTTCTACCTTATATGCTTTTTCAGCTGCAGAAATGACTCTTTCTTCCTTTGGATCACATCTCATTTACCATTTTTAATCACAGTTGGATTCTGATCATTCTTCAATAATACTTTGATACTTTGATTCTTTTTTTTTTTTTTTTACAAATAGTTTATTGTCAAATTAGTTTCCACATAACACTCAGTGCTCATCCCCAAAGTGCCCTCCTCCATGCCCATCCCCCCTCCCCCCCACATCCATCAGTCCTCAGTTTTTGTCAGCATTCAAGAGTCTCTCATGGTTTGCCTCTCTCCCTTTCCCCCACCATTTCCGCCCTTCTTCTCCCCCTTGTTCCTCCGTCAAGTTCCTCCTAATCCTCCTATACGTGCAAACATATGATATTTGTCCGTCTCTGCCTGACTTATTTCACTCAGCATAACACCCTCAAGGTCCATCCATGTTGCTACACATGGCTAACCAAGGATACAAGAGATCTGCATGATGAAAACTATAGAAAACTTATGAAGGAAATTGAAGAAGACACAAAGAAATGGAAACACATTCCATGCTCATGGATAGGAAGAATAAATATAGTTAAGATGTCATTATACCTAAAGCACTCTACACATTCAATGCAATTCCAATCAAAATTACACCAGCATACTTCTCAAAACTAGAACAAACTATCCTAAAATTTGTATGGAACCACAAAAGACCCCGAATAGCCAAAGTAATACTGAAAAATAAAACCAAAACGGGAGGTATCACCATCCCAGACTTTAGCCTCTGATACTTTGATTCCTATCGATTCTCTCGTTTAGTAGCAAATGTTCTGTTCCAAATCTTCTCCAAATCCAGGAATCCTCTATTAACCACACACAACCATTCAATGATGCTCTTTTTGTCTTCCTTCTAAGACCTCTTTGCTTCTTGAACTTCTTTTTATGTTTTAGAAATGTGGAGCCCTACTTTGTTGAGGAATATGTTTCCATTTGCTCTTCTTAACCCTAAAAAGGCCTTAATTTCTTCTGTTTAATTTGCATCTTCAAATATGCAATCTCTTCATTATTGCTCACCTTTCTCCTTCAGGAATTAAGAACAGGTTTAGAACAAATAAATGAAATCTCCATGACCTCCTTTAGACAATACATTTGGCCTCTTCCCCAGCAGAGGCTGACAATTTACTAAACGAATGGTCATTCTCATTGGTTTAATAGTCCGTTCTTTTCACTTTCCCCAGCTGACCCTCTGCCGGAATCGCTAATAAACTGCAGAATTGGACAGTGGCAGTCAGGAAACATGGCTGGGGCAGGAGGCCTTGCTAATCCATAGGCAGTGTTTCTGGAACTAAGCATATTGCAGAAATCATAGTCCTGTCTTTTGAGGTAGAGCTCCCCTTTCTCTTCTAAGATACCCAATATAAGGATCATTTTTATGTACAGACAGAACCATCTTGAGGGCTGTTTACTGCTTTCCACTTAGCGTTCCCTTGGACTGGCCAAAGTAATTGCTTCCCTTCCAATGTCAGGGCTCTTTGGATGTGTACTATATTTTGGGGGTATCTCAGTGTTCTCTACACTGAACTATATATTAGGATATATTTTTGTCTTTTCTATATGCATTCCACATGCTTCTTCATCTGTAAATCCATCCTCTTCTTTATCATGAAAACAAAAGTAGTGCCTTGTGAAAATGGGTCATGCAGCACATTTACAGGATAAGTTCCCATATTTCATCTAATTTGAGCCTCACACCAAATTTATGAAGTTGATATTTTTACTTCCGTGTTACAAATAAGGAAATTGAGGCTGGGAGAGGCTCCGACCCTTGGCTAGTTGCTTGGCTAATATGGTTCTCATTCTTGGATGCTGAGTCCCTTAATTCTGCTTTCCTAATTGCTCTTGACAAAAGGAAACAAGAACATGCTGGAGAAGCAATAGCGTTTCCAGATGGGTTGCTGGACTAAGTGGCCTTTAATATTTGTTTCAATCTGGATGTGCCTGGTTCTCTTCTGATTATATTCAATAGTACTGGACAATCAGTGTAATTGTCTTAGCTGAATGAGCGATAGCTGACTGAAGTATGTTCAGCAATTATTTTTAATATATTCTATTTTGATTAAGAAAGAAATCCCAAGTCCTTTAAGGGAAAACATATATTTATTGGCACGTAGAGTTCAGTAGAAAAGAGCATTGGACAGTTTACTAATGAATGGCCTTGTGTTAGTTTCACCTTTCTGTACCCTTAGCACCTTGTGTATAAATGGGGATAAATAACATACTTGTCTATAGAGTTTTTGTGAGGTTTAAATGAGAGTGCACAGGTAATGTACTTAGAATGGTACATTAGAATGGTGCCTGGCACATACTAAGTTCTTCATCATCAGCTGACATTAACTTTTTGTAAAAACAGAAAAGCCTTGTATGGAAATTGTCATTTTTAACAATAGTTATTGCCAATTGATTTATAGCTTAAAACTGTTTATAGTATTTCATTTGACTTTTGCAAACTACTTTATATCCACTATCTTATGTAAGTCAAATTAACAGGTAGTGACAATTATTATTTTCATTTAATGGATGAGGCATAAGGAAGTTATTTAACTTATTTAAAATTATATAAGAAAGATTTCAATAGGTTTGTCTGCAGAGAGGTGATATGTCCAGTTAATGTGCTAATAAGTCTTTCTGGTCTGTTTTAGATTAAGCAATGACTAAATAAAATTGGAAACCTTTTAAATACAATTGGGAATGATACCTCAGAATTGCACCTATATTCCATTTTTACTATAATCAAACATTTTAAATTATGTACCTTGATAAGCCACTGAAGTGGCCAGTAAAATTATAATAATGGAGGTAGATCCTTGCACTGAGTGTTTACCATGAGCTACTTTGCTTCCACTCTGTCAACTTGAACCTCTTTGAAGAGGCTGGAGTACAAGAAGCCTTGCTGTACCCTTGACCATCAACTTTACCAACCTGTTCTTCATCTTAGATAAAAGACCATTCAAAAAATGTTTGAAAATCTCTGTTCTTTAGTCTTTCCTAGATGAATGTCAGTAATAGGAGGAAAAGTATCTAAAACACATATGGGAGTAGGGGGCTATAGGAGAGTTAATTAAGAAAGATTATTTTCAAAAACAAAACCTTCTAGCTTTTATCTAATTTATCATGGAGATAAAGCAATATAGTTTCATGGTTCATAACAGTTTAATAAATATTACTAAAATATGGCAACTGCCACGACAACTCATTAGCAAGCTGTTAGTGTAATATAAAGTTATCCAGAATGGTTTTGGGGGAGTTGGTTTGTCAATGTAATACACACAGTAATCTCTGAAGAGAGTCAGGAACATATGGTCCATGCTCATCAGCTAACCCCAGGGGATTGCACCAGAATCTCTCTTCTTACAACTACATGACATTGAGAGGAGAGATGAGGGAAGATAGGGGGAAAAAGAACAGGAGGGAAGAGAAACATTGATTACTCAAACCGTAAAATCACACTTGGAAGCATAAATCAAGAATCACAAAGTTAAAGTCTTTGAGGAGTCTGTTAAAATACAAGTTGAACATCGCGGCACTGGAAATTTTCAGAATATAAATTCTGAATCTTGGCACACTGTTAAAATTAATCATTTCAGCAACAGCACTAAAATGCTGCATGTAGCATGCTACTGGCCAACATAAATGAGTCTAATGCCATCTATTTATCAAAATCAAGGTTCTTTTGAGTATATTTTCAATGTTTTAAATTCTGAAGTTTACATACATATGAAACCATCTCTCTCAAAAGGAATCTGACATATTTTTCAATATAAAGACTCCTATCTAGCCTTAATTAAATCTGTTTGAATAGAAAACTAGAGTTAACAACATCTGTCAAATATCAGTTATGTATAAGTAGAATTATATACTTTAAGGAATATTTTCATCTAATAATCATCCCTGCTCCCTGGAATTGGGAGATCAGGAACTTTTTTTTCCACACAGTATGACCACAAAATGTTGAATAACTATAACAGCATAGGATAAGACCTGGCTATTAGAGAAATAAAATGATAGGTTAAGAACTTTGCTTTCTGGAGCATCTTCATGGAGAAATTATCCAGGTATACATTTTTAAGGCGATTCAATGGAGCTCTGATGAATACGTTGGTTTTGGTTATTTGGAAAACTTTTCAGGGAGATATTAATTTGTCAGTTTTACACCTGTGTGCTTCTGTTTTCACTTTCTCTAGAATCCTTTCTGTTTCACATTATAACATGAATCTAGGCAAGGTGTGGCTCCAAGCCCTCCCTCATGCAGACTCAGCCTTGGGTCATTTGAAGAGTATGGCTTTATAACAATATTGTGAGTAGTGTAACTAATAAAACAAAAGCAAGTTATATCTTAAAATAGATACTTATAATAAACATGTAATCCCTTCACTGAAAATTTTTAATCAGTGAGGAGTGGGGATGGGATATATCCATATTGATATTGATACCTCTCTATTTGTATATCTGTATTGACATCAATATATGTCGTGTGTGTGTGTGTGTGTGTGTGTGTGTGTGTGTTTATAAGGGATATTTTCTTCAAAAATAAATGAACTGAGAAGTAACAGGGAGAAAAATGTAATGTGGAATATGGCTACAACATATCCAGACAAGAGGCTTTAAATGGAGAAATTTATAAAAATTTATTAAAATTGCCAACTATAAAGATTTTAAAGATAGAGTTAATATTACATTTATTGAGGCATCTGAGGCTTGGTCAGACTCTTCTCAATGAGTCTATTTTAAGGTGAAGTTATTAAAGGCTGGCTCCCATCTCACAGAAATTATTTGAAGTTGTTTTATGTGGAAACAGCCTGCCTCATGTGATTGCACTCTGAAGCACTCCAGCTAGAGGCGGCTATGTGACTTGAAATTTAAATATAAAACAAATTCAGTCGGGCGCCAGGGTGCCAGCCTGCTGGACTGCCATATTGGGAGAAGAGGGAAGTGAAGGGCAGGGGGTTGAATGGAGACGGGAATGTGTGAAAGGGAAAACTTCAGACTTTGGGGCTGGACGAGCACAGGACGCTGCAAGAAGCAATGTGTCGAGCTGAATAATTCATTATGCGGTGCTAATTTTGACTCTGGAGAAAATTGCTTTCTCACTGTGCCAAAAGCTAGGCAATGAGACCAAAAATCAAAGAGGAAGCTAAAAGGAAGGGGAGAAAACACCCCGAATCAACACAGCATCAAATTGACAGCCTGTTTAAGGTTGCAGGTATTGTCAAAACACGTGAATGCATATTGTAAACTTTGCCTAAAATTGAGCATTCATATTTATGCACACACTGATTTTTATGCAGCAATAGGTAAACATTATATAATTATCTTCAAAAACAGGTCCTCAGTATTAATGCAGAGACTTCCAGTGAGGAAATGAGCATTTGTGTTTGTCATGGGTCCTTGATAAAAACACTCTTCAAGTCTTGGTGTAGTGTAACGGATCCAAGGAATCCAGGAATGACCTTTTGAGCCAGTTAACAACACTGCCATAAATATGGAACTTGATCAATGTTAATATTTATTGGATTCCTAAAATCCAGATGTTCTTCATGGTCTTCCCATCTCCCTTAGTAGATGGAATGAAAGTGAGAGCTAAATACAACCAAAGGCATTCTCTCACCTTGTATTTTTAATTCTTTTCTTTAGTAATTAAGCTGAATTATGAGTATTTCCAAAGACAAACCACTGATTCATTTTTTAAGCCATTAGCTAGGTTTTAAACTGTAGGCATTTCTGCTCAACTGTAACAAAATTTAGAACTTTGGCCCTCCATTTTCTTTTCTTTAAAGCATTCTTTAAGGAATTCAAACAGCTTCTCAGCAGGTAAATGCAAGATGTTAAGATAATGAACATGTTTGAGGTAAAGTCTTTCTACTCTTCTCATTTTGTTTGTTTGGCTTCCGAAGAATAAGCCAGACTCAACTTCAGGGAGGAGAAAGACATCCTTGGCAGAGAAGTGCTATCCCAGGAGTGGCTGAATAAGTGTGTGGGACACACACTTGCAGGTAGCCAAGAGTCTTCTGGAACAGAGCAGGGTTTCTAACAATCACCTTCTGGCAAAGATGAGGGTTTTTTTTTTTTTTTTTTTTTTTTTTTTTGTAGTGGTTTGCATTATTGTATGGGATTGGCGAGGCCCTGTTGTTGAGGACTACCTGGAAATAATAGTTAATGAAATCTAAGGGGCCATTAGCAATCCAATGTAAAATTCAGTTGAATATGTATAGCCTTCTACAATGCATTTCACTATTGCTAGCACACCCAAAATGACACAATATGTAGTTTGTCTCTCTTAATATATAGATTCTGGAAAGAGGGCAGCTGCCTGGCTGCATAGATCATATTTTAGAGGTGCTGTAATACACCCTTTCCTTTGAAGTGCAGTGGACCATGCCCTCTCACCATGGACCTGAGCACACCTTCTGAAGGGCTTGTCGTGTAGTTGACAATGTGTGCTGTCTTTGTCAGGGTGCTTGTTGCTGTCTACTCCACAGGTAGGTCATGTCTTGCACGATCGCTCCATGGGTCAGTATGCAGTAGGGGGCTGTGGAGACAGGTAGAGTCTAGATTCTCTACTTGCTAGTTCTTCAGTCTTGGGTAAGTCACTTCAATTTGGCTTCCATCTGCTCATATGTAACATGATCATTTTCCTATTAGTTGGAACCATAAGAAATTGCTGATATTTGACTGATCTATGAATATAGCAGTTTCCGATGGTTCAAACTAATAAATACTCTTGAGACTTGGTCTAAGGGTCAAATGAAAAACTCCCTGTGCATAAACACACAAATGTCAATTGCATACTTGCCCTGCTATGGTTATATCATTTACTCATTGTGTTGTGGAGACTTAATGAAATAGCATCAGAAAATTAAATGGTAATATTCAAGAAGAGTCTATTCCCTCCATTATAATAAACACTTTAATTTCAGCCACTGTTTTGAACTTAACACTTTTATAGGTTTTACAACCTAGAAAGTGCTTTCACATACATTAGCTTATTTGTGTTTTATAACAACCGCATGGAAAGGAAATTGTGACATGAGCTGGATCATCCACATCAGTAGTAGTATCTTGCACATTGCTGAGTACAGTATATGGTCATTGCCCAGTACTCTCTCAGAATTAATAAAATATTCAGCCAGAGAAACAAAGCAGACATGTAGTTATGCCAACTCTCCAGTCGGCCAGTCAGAAACAATGACATCAGTGATCTTAGATATGATCACACACCCCTATGTGTAACCATGTTATGAGCATAAAACCTCAGTACATATGTGATTATCTATAAATTGTCTATGCATGACAGAGATAATATCATATATATGCTATAAGATATACATACACATTGGGTTTTCTTTAAAAATTTTTAAATATATAAGTTATAATATTTTCTCAACTATGTCCCAAAGGATTGCACAGTTACAGTTGCCTCAATGGAAATGCCTTTAACAAAGGCTGGTGGGTTTCTGTTAGTTCCGTGCCTCCCAGGCCCTGCTGCTGTCCCCTAAGGCAGAGAAAGACATGAGATCCATAGTGAGGTCAAAAGGCTTCTGAATTTGGGTGAAGCCAGAACATGAATGTGCAGCTGATTAGGACACAGGTAGGTGGTGTGGAAAGCATTATTTGGAGTCAGAGGTCTTATCACCCAACACGGTGACTTTGTGCAAGGTGCAGCCTCCCCCAACTTCAATTGCCTAAACATAGGTTTATTCCGGGATATGAAAATAATGAAATACTGTATGGACAGTACTTTGAATCTGTAACATATTAAAAAATATAAGGTAATGGGGGGAGGGGAGGATGGGCATGGAGGAGGACACTTGTGGGGATGAGCACTGAGTGTTATGTGGAAACTAATTTGACAATAAACTATTAAAAATATATATATATAAGGTACTATCAAAGTGTTCATCTTGGCTGTCTAATCTAGCATCTTGGAAAACGTAGGTACACAGTATAGGTTCATTGAATGAATTAATTAAAAAAACTAATGAATGAAAGAACACATTATCTTGCTATATCTCTAAGGATGTTTGAAGAATCAAAAAACAGGACAAAATATGTTTTCAGAGCAAGGTTTTGGGGTGTTTTGTTTGTTTTGTTTTTCATTCTCAATTAGGAGAATCCAGAGATAAATGGCTCCAAACTTGGTGAATTTAATAGCTCAAAGACAGTGGTAAGGACCCAAGTTCTTTCCATGTTCCCACTGAGCTTCCTTAAACCAGTTTACTCTTTTTTTGGCTGGATCTACTCAGTTCCGAAGATTCTTCCCCAGTTCTAAGCAGCTATGAAGATGGCAATATCCAGGGGCATAAGAAAAGGGAACATTGTGTTCTCACAAAACCTTTTGAAAAAAATAAATAAAAGGAAAAGTACTGGGATGCCTAGGTGGCTCAGTCGGTTGAGCGTCTTTGTCTCAGGTCGTGATCTCACTGTTCGTGGGTTTGAGCCCTGTGTTGGGCTCTGTGCTCACAGCTCAGAGCCTGGAGCCTGCTTCAGATTCTGTATCTCCCTGTCTCTGACCCTCCCCTGCTCATGCTCGCTCTCTCTCTCTCTCTCACAGAAATAAATGAAACATAAAAAAAATTAAAAAAAGGAAAAGTACTTACCAGAATCTTTCTCCTTAGGTTCAGTGGCTGGTATCTACCATAGGCCCATTCTTTTATCAGCCCAGGATAAGAACAATGATACCAATGGGATTTATTTAGCTTAATAGAAGGCTCTACCTTAGGAGAATGGGCAGAGCCTCCCTTAGACCAGAAGGGTTTTCTGATCAAGAACACAGAGTGGCCATGGCCATCAGGCCAATCAGCCAGTAGCTTTGCCTCACTGGCCTTTCCTTGGCCTGATTGTCTGTGCGGGAAGTCCAATGTGTCTCCTACCATGTGGGACCACCTATATAGAAGGCAGGCAAGTATTTGATTCTTTTCCATTATGGTTTCTGTATGCTTGTTTTTGCTTTATTTTTATTTTTGATGAAGACCTTTATCAAAAAAAGTCATAGGACTTCTTCACAAGTTTCTACAGATACTATTCCCCAAAATAGGAACCAGGAAGTAGAAATACATACTTTCTTTTTGCTCCAGCAAGGGCATCACTCTGTCTTCTCATTCATTTTGTTAACATTGTGGATTCTTCCTCATGGCAACACATCCTGTCCTCCCCATGGCAAATATCAGTTAAGCATTTATATCTGGGGAAGCCCTCCTTTATTAATGTGAAGTTAATTAAGAACATGTGTGTCTCTGACACTTATCATTACATGAGTAGAAATTAATTTTTTTCAAGCCCATTGACATTTCATTAAGCAAAGCTTTTACCTCTTATAAGAAGACATGTGAAAAATTATGAGAAATAATTTGCTATATTTCTGGAACAGATGAATTTAATAATAGGTCAGATGTGCAAAAATGGTTATAAATCAAATTTGAATGCAGGATTCCTCAGCTGATAGCAAATGGGACAATATGCCTTATCAGTAATATTTTGACGTCACATCATGTAAAATATTCAGGATTCATTCTTGTAGTTTTATTTTACTTCTTGCTTTTTTTTTTTTTCCAGCATCCTCTTAAACTTCATATGTTAGAGATCTCTCCTCCAGCTATCCCTTGTTCATCTTCAATTCAAAATCTATTTATAGTTCATCAGTAATGATCAGTGCTACAACTCTGATTAATATGAGTATATATGTATATGTGGATGCATGTTTATGCACTTGAATTTTAAGATGATTTTTTGCAAAGTAATCTTCTGTTACTGTTTTTCAAGCTATTACCATGACAAGCCAAGTGTTCTGAATAAATTATCTCATTCATGGTGGAAGGAATGATTTGCTTTTGAACCTTATATACCCCAACTCATGCCAGACAGAGTGGTAGTGACACCACCATCTGACTTATTATATATGGGACTTTGAAACCCTGTTTTGCATTTTAAAAACTGTGGTGCTTCTGAAACTTTGTAGGCCTGATTTTTAGGCAGTGTATCTTTGTAGTTTAAAGAAACTTGGTAGCTATCTATGTTCACTGCTTTATAAGCAATTAATATCATGTTTAATATTTAATCACTTATAGAAAATATGCCAGTTCCTTACCGTAAACTGTCTGACTTTGTGTATGGTTTATGAAGAAAATCCTTGTATATTTTTTATATTTTATATTTCTTATATAAGACCAGAGGATTTCCTTTAGAAATGAGGAAAATGAGAACGTAAACAGTGCTCAATGAATTATCTTGTAATTTGATGCCTACTTGAGGACTCTGAAATATCACTGGTTGTTTACAGATAAAATAGTAGGAATTAGCAAATAATATACATGTTTATATAACATCTTTGGTATGTTTTTAACACTATGTTTCTAAATGTTTTAACCAGCATTATTGGTTTTTTAGAATCATAAATTGTATTTCAGTTTAATGATTATAGAAACAGTTCTGCTTTCTGATCTTAAATTAAGATAATCTTCACAATTCAAAGAAAGAAACATAAAGGCATAATTTCTTTTTAAAGTTATTTTTCATTAAACATCTGTCCTGAAATTGCCCACCTGACAGGGAAGAGTAGGATGTGACAGTAGTAAAGCTTGGAAACAGCAGGTTTTGCTCCATGTGACAGGGTTTGGGTGCAGGTGTCTACAGAGGTGGTGACCTTTGTCCTGTGTGTAATGTGGCACATTTCCAGTGCCCCCTCACATGGCAGTCATGATCGTGGACTCTATCTGCATCCTGACTGCCTGGGCTCCATCACCTTTAAGATCATCCTAGCTCAGATGTTCTGAAGTGTCATTTCTGGACTAGCAGCATCAGGACCATCTCGGAACTGGTTAGAAATGCAAATTTTCAGGCTCTTCTCCAGACCCAATAAGTCAGATCCTCTGGGGTTGGGGCCCCTCATCTAGTTTACTGTGCCCTGCAGGTGATTCTGATGTTGCCTAAAATGAGGAAAACTGTCCTGAAGTGGCCAAATTGCCTAACATCTTCATGCTAAGCTTCCCCCAATTGTAAAATGTGGATAATAATATCAAATAGTATTTGATAATAATTGTGGGATTATTGTGGTGAGTAAAGAAAAGTGATTTCTGCAGAAGTGGCTGGCATATAGGGAGTACTTTCTAATGACCCAGAGTACTAGTGGCTTCTGTGTGCAGCATCTGAGCACGTTTGAAAACCAACATCTTTTATTACACTTCTTTCTTCAGTCAGTCACTGCAGAAGCTAAGGTTGCAAACACATGACACTGATCTACCTTTTAAAAAGTGAAATGTCATTACAATTTCATTTCATAATATCTTTCATTCGTCTTGTATTCCTTAGGATGCCCGTCTTATTATACTTTTTCTTTTGTTTTAAAATGGAGATTCTCCATTGTGTTTTATTTTAAAAAATTTTTTAATGTTTTATTTATTTCTGAGAGAGAGATAGTGTGAGCAGGGGAAGGTCAGAGGGAGAGGGAGACACAGAATTTGAAGGAGGCTCCAGGATCTGAGCTGGCTGTCAGCACAGAGCCTGATGCGGAGCTCTAACCCACGAACCGTGAGATCATGCCCGGAGCCGAAGTCGGACGCTTAACTGAATGAACCACCCAGGCACCCCTTATTTTACTTTTTAAATGAAGTTCATATTTCTTTCAGTACAAATTCATTTCTTTTCTTGGCTCTCATCCTCATTTGTTACCTCTTCATTTCTTTTTTGTCTTCCTTGAAAATCCTCTCAGTGTTCTAATAATGTATACTATCAAACACCCAAAGAAAATACTCTTATGGAAAGAGTGACTAAAATCAATGAATATGAATGAGTATCCTGCTTTTAATATAGAAGTAAGGTCAACACCTTTTTTGTCATGCAAATGGGAAGGGTAGATACGATGTGGTCATCAATAATAATGAAATAATATTTTATATAACAAGTTAGATAGTTTCATACATTTTCAAGGCAAAATTGTATTATGATTCTTTTTGATAGAAAATTTCCTAGTTTATTCTTTTTTACTAACTGCGTGAACATTCGGCACAAAAATCCAGTCCTGATTTGGAATAGGAAGCTAATGTTTAAATGTGTTTGTTTTCCATCCAGCAAAATTTTATCATCTTAGATACATTGGCAGGGAGTGTTGGTATCTCGTTCATTTCCGTCACTGAGGACACAGTCTGCATTCCGCCCTGTGGATATAGGGCATCTGCAGCACTTTCTCTTCTTAGGGAGCCTGTTGCCTTTCAGCTCAGCTCTTCTGTGCCATCTTCATTCATACTACTACGTAATCTAGCACATTCAGCCTCTATATGGGTCTCTCACTCTCTGTGGACCTGATTCCTCTGCCCTGGTTTCTTGTGGTTTTCTCATATGGCTTTCTTCCTGTGCATCTTTGTTGAATTCTGTTCCTTACCTGGGAAGTCATCTTGTAACTTTTCCAGGCCACTCCCTAGACTCTTCTATTTGTTGGATTTTAATCTGCGTTTGATAATAATGGTTCCTGTGCCTTTGTCTTATAGACACTAGGATTAGAAATAAAGGGCTAGCAATGGAGGGCTGGATAAGTGATTGCCAGCAGATCCCATTTGGGGAACTCAGGAGTTGGGCTTGCATCACAAAGAATGGCTAAGAAAAGAACCCAATCTATGGGGTACTTAAAAACCTATTCCTCTTAAATATCTGAGTTTGCCCATTATTTGAACTCTTCCTCCAAGTGCTTCTTAAAATGATCAAAGGAATGTTTGAGATTGTGAGAAAAATAGGTAAATTGCCCTGCACACATATTAATGAAATGTGCTACATCAAAGAACATCTCATCTTGAGCAATCAGTAACAAATATGTTCTTAGAATTGTGTTAATATGGACACAGGTTTCTCAACCTCAACACTATTTAAGTTTGTGGTTGATGATTCTTTGCTGGAACATGGGGCTGCTCTGGGCATAGTAGAGACAGCATCCCTGGCTGCTGCCTACTGGATGCCAGGAGTAATATGTCCCTGCCTCCTGTCTCCTACAAACTGTGACAGTCAGAAATGTCTCCAGGTATTGTCAGATGTTTCCTGCGAAGCACAGTCATTCTGACTTGAGATTCACTTACCCAGACTGTAAACATTTTTCATAGAGCAATTAAATTCTTGAATTATGATTCTGTTTTACTTATGTGACTGCAAAAGATGGACCCATTTACAAGCAATATCTGCTTGTAAACCGACCCTACATAAAACATTCCTTTGTAAACTTTATTAACTTTTGGCCCAATTTTTGGGTTTCTTTCCATATGATTACTTTCTGGGCCCTACACATATAAATTCATTAAATCTATTTTCTTAAATTTGCTAGATGCTTTTATCCAGTACATATAATTTACCATAGGAAATTAATTCTAGAACCTCAATTGTTTTGATATTAATGGGTACACAAGAGTTTAATAAGTCAAAATGACTTGCCTTTTTAAAAAAAAAAAATTTTAAAGATTTGTATTTATTTTTGAGAGACAGAGCAGAAGCGGAGGAGGGACAGAGAGAGAGACACACACCCAATCCGAAGCAGGCTTCAGGCTCTGAGCTGTCAGCACAGAGGCCACTGCAGAGCTTGAACCCATCAACTGTGAGATCATGGCCTGAGCTGAAGTTGGACACCCAGCCAACTGAGGTGCCCCTAAAATGACTTTCTTTTTAATAGGGCTACATGAACAAAACCCATCTTCTTTGCCATATGTGACCTCAATGCTGTGAATTTAAAAAAAAGAGGAGAGGAGTCCTGTATCATGAAACCGGAAGGAAAAATTAGAAATACAATAAGATACACATACACATATGCCCAAATTTAACTCAATGAAGACTGAAGAATAGAAGGATATGTATATGGATAAAGATTACAACAAAACATTTATAACCAAAGATGATCATAGAGAGAAATGCATGCACCGAGAAAAATAAACATACACAGCAACAAATTGAAATGAGGTAATTATTTTACTGTTAAAGTAGGAGAAAAGGATGGAAGTAGTAAGATCTGTGATTCTTCAATCAAAAGGACATGTTCATGCATTTATGGTATTACTGAATATATATATCCAAACCTGCGGAAGGCCTTTGAATACTCTTTTCTTGGCTCAGGACATAGCGACATATATTCCATTAAAGCTCCTAACTATACAAACTGTATTTTCAGGGCTTAGATGAAAAGTATTAAGGAAGGTGAGGTCAAATCCAGGCAGGGGGATTTGGGAGTAGTAGGGAGATAGGAGTGGATTTCATGTATCTACAGACCTAGAGTGAACAGCAGCTTCTGGAAACCTTCAAGTTTGTATTTATGGTAGTTAGTTAAAATCAAGGGCATTGCATTAAGGATCTCCCTTGAATTAGGTTGGGGTGAGGGAGTGGTGGATTTAGTGGAGAGTGGGAGTTGAGGAGAGCATGTAGGGCTTTTATTAGAAGTGCACTTCATCATCTTTAAAGACACTCCACATATCACACCTGGATCTCAATACCACATGCTTAGTACATGCTGTGTAACCATATTTGATTCCTGAGTTTTAGTTTGCTTTAATACTTAATTTTAAAATTATAATTTTTCAAAAGCATTAGAAACACATTTGATCCATTGTTTTTTTTTTCATAAGTTGCAATTTAAAATAGATTTACCTCACATAGCAAAAACGCCTCAAATAGAAATTTTACTCTGATGTTTCTCCTTCCTTCTCTGCCCTGCATACATGGCTCAGTTATTAAATACTGCAACAGTGCCAGTGGAAGACATTTTCATTTTGCAACATCTTTAATATTTATAAAATGATTAGAGCTCTTGATTATGGAGTAGACTTGATTTAGAACTTAGGTTTTTTTCTAGGCACATATTTTAATTTGAATTCTACTTACTGCCTTTTTTTTTTTTTTTTTTTNAATGTCATTCTAAACTTATGTTTTATATTTGCTTTCTCCTTTGTTGTTTGACATCTTTCAGGTAGCATCATCAGTGCACAAACAGCTTTTTATCCCTGCTAAAGTGCAACTTTTCAACCCTAGAATCAAAACACTTTCAACTCATTTTTCTGACCATGTACATTAGGACTCTTTAAAGCCTGCCAGGCCCTCTTGCAGATCCAAGCAGACAGAAATTGAGGCATAATTCTGCATAAACCTCATCAGGGCAAGAAAAAAATTAAAGTTAACCAATAAGGTTAAAGACAAGAATTTAAGCAGAGTTTAGATTAAAAACAAAAGAAAGTAATATACAGAATAAATCACAGTGGATGAAATAAAGTAAGTAAATCAATGTGTACACTATAAAATCTCTAATGAATCAGACCTTTGGCTTCTGATGAATGATCCATTCTTCCTGAGCCTCGGGAATATCATGGTCATTAAGTCAAGGGCAAAGCCAGCTGTTTTGTTGAGCTGCCAACAGTTATTACTGATGCCATTTTGAAGTTCCCTTGCTTTTAGTCAGCTCAGAAGAGCAACACATCCATTCTCCATGGTGCTGCCTACCAGACCCTTGCAAACTGATCACCTGCATCAGTGATATTCTGCTTTCAAATCCTCAACATAGCCTCCCATGCCCTTTTCTCTTCTGCTCCTTGCAGTTGCATGATGGGACATTGCTCCTCTCTTCTCTTAAACTTTAAACTTTCTTGTGTCAGTTGGTTAAGTGTCCAACATGGAATAGAAGTCCTTCCATTTGTGTCAGATAAATGAGTTGCTCAGCCCTTTACATTTCCTGTGAAGTAATACTTCATTTTACCTTTATCAGTATAAAACAAACTTCTTTCCTTTGCTTTAAAGTTTTGTCTGTTCTTCAAAATTATATGAACATATAGTGGGAAATAGGGAGGCTCTTCTTTGGTGGCACATACAATCTGGTGTGAATGACAGAATGGAACAATTTCAGAAATACATCAGGAGTTAATATCAGTTGTGGCAAGAAGTAAGAAGTGTAAGGTACTTTGGGACTAAGGGGCATATTTCAGATGAGGGATTTAGACAAGTGTGCCGTGTGGTGTAGACACTTGAGCCAGTCTTTAAGGAAAGGTATAAAGGTTGTCTTAAGGCTGGGTTTCCAGATCTGATAGGACCTGGTTTATTAGTTCTCCAGGAAGTTATGGTTACAGATGTGGCAGAGACCAGATCAGGCCCTGTGCATCTGGGCTTGTTGTTTTTCCCAAGTGAATACCTAAAACTGAGTAAGACCTTTTGCCTAAGAAAGTTTTCTCTTAAAATACTTCCTGAGTTGTTTAGGTTCTTTAAGAATACAAAGTAATTAGAAAATCTACATTGTCTGTTCTTCATATCCACCATGTTTTTCTTATTTTTATTTTTAGGTTTTATTTTTTTCTTCTACGTTCAAGGCAAGCCTTTTAACTTCATCTTAGCATTAACCTGCTCTTCAGTGTCTCCAATGTAGGTTTTTAGTATGATTTTCCCCATTGTAATCTTCTTTATCTCCCATGTCCCCTTGGATACCATATTGTGTAGCTTTTTGCTGTTTTCAGTTCTCTCTGTTTGCCTTTGGCTAAGTTACATGAAAATCATGTTGTTTCAGTATTTGTATGGAAGTCATGCTGTGTTTGAATTGTAATAAGATTGAAATTTTCTTCTGGACCCTCTAGTACATCATTTTCACAAATATAGTCTTTCTCTAAATCGTCAGTATAAGATCTTTTTGAGAATTTCAAGTGTTTCCTCTTAGAATATGTTAAGAGTTCACTAGAAAATAGAACCCCAAACAATACTTAAGTGCTAGTGCCTCCTACGAAAGCCAGAGCAGGCCTCTGTACTCTAGAGGGCAGCGTGGCCAGACCCATGGGGAGTCCCTCACATCAGCTGCAACTGAAATGGCAGAAGAAGTCAAGGGTCTGGAGCGCAGATTAAGTTGAGAGAATTTGTGTGTGTGTATGTGTGTGTGTGTGTGTGTGTTTTACTCTTTATTGGCTGTCTTTACCTAGACTAGAAGTTCCCTGCAGGCAGCACTGTATTGTTTTCTTTGTCAGGTTATCATATATTATAAGGACAGTGTCTAGCACATGGAAAAATATCAATATTTGTCTATGAATAATAGAACACTTTTAGGATGTATAAAACAGAATGTGTAGTGTTATGGTTGTATTCATGTCTGACCTCTCCAGCAGACTCAGTTTCCTGACAGTTGTTTCCCTTTTTACATCTTTGAACCTCTGTAGACCCCAGCACAATCTTTCTCAGCAGATGCTTGCCTATTAATTATTTGGTTGAATAAACAAATGAATGAAAACATCTGCAAGAATATTAGCAAATAGGGTGTAAGATATGAGAAGCCTTCTTTATTGAAACCACAGGACTTAACCCTTAAATGCTGTGCTGATGGCACACCAGGAAAATTATGAACAGAACACAGCAACAAAACAAAACAAGAAACAAACAAAAACCAAAACGTTGTTAAACTTATATAATTATCTCAAAATGCCAAGAAAATATCTGATAAAAATTCTACAACTATTAGCCATAAACATACCAAAAATATTAGGAAAGAAAGCTGGGTTTTTTATAAGTTAAAGAATGGATGTTTCAACATGCATTGCCTTTAATGTAGAAATACATTAAAGAATTTTATTACTATACTAGAGACTTTCAGAAGGAAACCAATAGAAAAAAAAAAACCAGCAGGAGAAATTAAGACATGCTTCACTCATTGCTGCTAATATTATTTCATTTTTTAGAAGTTTGATTCATTTGAGAGAAAGAAAGTGTGAGTTGGAGAGGAGCAGAGAGAGAGAGAAAAAGAGAGAGAGATTGAGAATGCCAATGGATGGAGACTGATGCAGGGCTTTGTCTCACAAACTGTGAGGTCATGACCTGAGTTGAAATCATGAGTTTGAAGCTTAAGTAGCTGAGCCACCCAGACACCCCTAAAATTATTTAATTTTTAAATAATAATGAAAGATAATGTTGAAAACATAATCACTAGATTTCAAAATCTTTAGTATGCTATTACTATGCTATTAAGGATAAATTAGCAAGTAAAACATTGTTTTAAATGTGTGGAATTGCAAGAAAAATAAGTGATATTCTGACCAGGAAATCTCAAAGGTAAGTAAAATTAATATACTAAACACTAATAGGGGAAAACAAGAGACAAAAGAGAAACAAGGAAAAAAATGACACTTTATAACTACAGTATTAAAAATCTAAAATCAGTTGATTATAATTTTGCAAAGAAAGAACACGTAATCTAAATAAAACACTAATATTTTTGTTATTGCCACTGGAAACTGCATTAATTAGACACTGATTTATGAACGGATCGACCTTATGCATAAATCCTCTCTCACACACATAATACTTTGAATGGTAAGTATTAATGTCTCTTTTTTACCAGTAGGAAACAGGGGAAGAATATGTTTCAGCAGGTAGAGTAAGTATACTAAGTCAAATAATATGGTTTGGTTCCTAACTGAGGGCATTTTACACCATAGCAGTGTGGCCAGGAAAACATAAATAACAATTAGCCATTAGATGAGCATACACTCAAGCTAGATGCTAGCACACACAAGTGTTAATCCAAGTAATTAAAATCAGAGTCATTATCAATATGATAGTTATAAGAAAGCAGTGCAACATATTTCAGAATGTAACAGTGGAAATGACAGCAAATGATGGTTAACATCACAGGAAGAATTAGGGGGAAATATCCCTCATGATGACAACCTGCCTAAATGGGGTTCCTGTGGAATGTCTTCCCTGTCTAGGAATAGACACACTAAAGAAAACATTTTTTTAAAATAAATAAATTGGGTGTGAGGATGTGAATCAGTGCTCATCCAAGGAAACTCTACTTAAAAAATTTTTTTAATGTTTATTTTTAAGAGACAGAGACAGATCATGAGAGGGGGAAGAGCCGAGAGAGAGAGAGAGAGAGAGAGAGAGAGAGAGAGAGGAGAGGGAGAGGGAGAGAGAGACAGAGAATCTGAAGCAGGCTCCAGGCTTTGAGTTGTCAGTACAGAGCCTGATGTGGGGCTTGAACTCAAGAGCTGTGAGATCGTGACCTGAGCCAAAGTTAGATGCTTAACTGACTGACCACCCAGGCATCCTATAAGGAAACTTTATCTTGATTGCAATGACTGAAAATTACAGACTAGAAAAAGTATAAATCAATATATTTCTAAATGTTTTCAATCTTTATGTCCCATAATATATATAATTATTATATTATATATATATTATGTATTATATATTGTATAGAAAAAAAACAACAGGANTACGTGCATATGTATGGGCCTTTATATATGTGTATTTATATAATATTAAGTATGTGCAAAGCACGGAGTAAGGTCCTTAGTATATCCCTAAGAATCGAAATATCCCCACATTTCTACTTGCACAATCACTGTATAATGTGCAAGGTGAAATGTTTGAGTTTGTATGTATTTTTTTTTAAATATTTTTATTTATTTCTAGGAGAGAGAGAGAGACAGCGTGAGCAGGGGAGGGTCAGAGAGAGAGGGAGATACAGTCTCTGAAACAGGCTCCAGGCTCTGAGCTGGCAGTCAGCACAGAGGCCGACGCGGGGCTCGAACCCACGAACCGCGAGATCATGACCTAAGCGAAAGTCGGACGCTTAACCGACTAAGCCACCCAGGCGCCCCTGTATGTATTTCTTTAGTGTTGTTTGCCCTTTAATGCTATTTTAGTCTTTCTCTTTTGTTGAAGTAAGTTGAGACCATGTGGCTTGTATCTGTCACATGCCATTTTTTTTTTTTTTGAGCTGTCTCCATACCTCTGTTACCTAATGATGATGTCAAGATCTGCAATACTTTTTTGTTTATTCAACTCAAGGCCTTTGGGTGGGGTCTTGTTAATATCTCCATGTACAGTAATATTTTTCATTTTCTTACACCTTTACAACAATATTCTATCCAGATATTACTCAAATAGTAAAGTAAGTGGGGAGAGGGAGAAACTTTCAGAGTTAACAGGATCAAGGAAGAAAATGCACATCTCCAGATTCCAGTTTTCCCAGCAAAAGACACATTGACTCCCAGGATACTGACATCATGAGTCTGCTCTCTGAGCCCAGAGCTCCCCTTGTTCATTTGTATGGTAAAGAGTTCTTATTTCTATTACTGTTTATAGAAGCTGAGGACATTTGGTCATGTGTCGGACTACTTGCAGTTCCAAACTGTATCCTAGAAAAGCAGGTAGAGCTAAAGCCATCTGTCAGCAGTACAGAATTGCAGAACAGCCTTGTCCAGAGGCATACCCAGCACTGCCCCTTTTTGGGGTCCTTGTGGATCTTTGATTTGAATCCTGTTTCCCTACTTATTAGCTATATGACCATTGGCAGGGCACATTTTAAACCTCTTTGAAACCCAGGGATTAATTTTTCTGAAAAAGAAATAATCTTAGTGCTTCTGTCCTAAAACTCTTGGGATGGCAATTAGCAAATCATAATGAAAGCAAATGTTCACTAGGGTCTGGACACACTGGAGGCATTGTGAATACGGTGTGTTGAATACTGTGTGTTTGAGTCCATCTTTTAATTTAGTGCTAACCATTCTATGCAGTAGTTTTTTTTTAAATCTCCACTTATAGGTGTGAAAGTGAGGCTCAAAATGCCCATATAATTTGTCCTAAATGAGTCAGTTGACCCTAAAGTTAGTTATCCAGATTCAAACCCTCAGCTTTTGGACTNCTTAGTGCTAACCATTCTATGCAGTAGTTTTTTTTAAATCTCCACTTACAGGTGTGAAAGTGAGGCTCAAAATGCCCATATAATTTGTCCTAAATGAGTCAGTTGACCCTAAAGTTAGTTATCCAGATTCAAACCCTCAGCTTTTGGACTGTTTGTCTTTATATTTCCAGAATGGCCCTCACATGTTATTCAGTGATCAATCCTTGCTCACTTTTATTATTACTATTATTAGAAAAACTTCAAAATGCATTTTCCAGAAACTCTCAGTTGACAAAGATGGAGTCAAGCCTCTTTCAAGGATAAGTAATTTTTCTTCTTGTTTACTGTCAATGTGCTAAAACACATGCTTTTTATTCCTGCACATCCACTAACAGTCAGATGTTGGGGTACATATGATACTTTCCTATCTGTCTCCATTGTCACCCATCTCTCAGTTTAGGCATGAGAATGCCGTCTTTCCTTGTTCTCCTTTGTGAGTTCTGCCCTGTGCAATGTCCACCCAGGCTTTTAATTTCTCAGCAAGTGCAAGAGTGCCTCAGTCTGTGCTCCCTGTTGCTTTTCCTTTTATCCAAATATTGGATGTTGAGTTAATGACTTTAAATTTGGAACTATTCATTCTGTCATGGCTGTTCTCTGCCGCCTTTGTCTTTGCGGACACACACTGCTGGGAGAATTCTTGCTGAGTGACTCACCCTCATATTTAGCAACTGAGTAATTATTTTTTATTACATCACTCATTGATTTTGAACTTGATGCTTGCTTATTGAATCTAGTTATTCTTTGTTTCTTACATTTCTGCTCTTTGCCATTTTCCTGGGTGGTCTGTGCTTATACCAGTATAGAAATGAATGTTAAATTGTTAGATCAAAATGAAACCTTGAAATCAATCATAAGTGACAGTGGTAATTGAGAGTATGGTGAGCACTAATAGAAGTTCTTATAAGGCTTTTGAGGAATGCTTTGGTACAGAATTTGATTAAGGAAAAAAGCTTAAAGGGTTTTTCCTTTCTCATCTTGATTATTCCTTTACCTTATATCTAATTTCATCCCTTGACACAGTTGAAATATGAAATTGTGTTTGAGATGGTACAGTAATGTTTCTTCTGAATATTGTTTCTCATTGTTTTGATTAGAAATACTCAGTAAATGGTGTTGACGGACTCTGGGAATGATTTTTATAATGAAAGGGGGATGTTGAAGTGGAGGAGATTCAATAAAAGGTTCTTAAATAAATTCTCCTCTTGAATATAAAGAACATGGTATTAACAGATGACCTTGGAAGAAATGTTACTCCAGGCTAGACTGTGGGCCTTTTATTCATTCCATTTCTCTCTAACTTGTCTTCCTGGGACATTCACTAAGCTCCTTTATCACCTCCTACCCTTGAGTCCGTGTATAGGTGGGATCCTTCATTTTCCATTTACGTTCAGGGAACTTTCACTTTGCTTAAAATTGGTTATCCTTGAGTCTGACTATCAGGTCCAAAATTTCACTCATCATTTCTCTTTCTGGACCAGAGATCACCTATATAATCAGATACTTGGTGATGGTGCCTGATGCCCCAGAGGTCCCCAGGTGGGTATACAAATGTGACTGCCAATAGGACCTTCATCACATATGTCTAGAACAAGGGCCGACCCAGACCCCAGAGAGTTCCAAAGAGAACAATTTTTTTTGAAATTTTTGTTTATTTCTGAGAGAGAGAGACACAGACAAGGTGTGAGTGGGGGCGGGGCAGAGAGAGAGGGAGAGACAGAATCTGAAGCTGGCTTCAGGCTCTGAACTGTCAGCACAGAGCTCAGTGCGGTGCTTGAACCCATGAACTATGGGATCATGACCTGAGCCATAGTCGGACGCTTAACCAACTGAGACACCCAAGCACCCTGAGAATTGAAACATTTTAAATTTGTGAGTGCATTTAAAAAAGGATTTACAAAAGAAATGCTTTGGCACAAAATGCAATACAATATAATACATACAATACAATACAATATAATGAAGAGAAAGTATTTGTAAATATATAAGTGTGCTGTTATTGTATAATTGAACACGAGTGCAAATCTGGGGCTCTTTGTAAATGTGGGGCACAGATTAAATTGCTATTATGTTGTACCCTTGGCCCAACACTGTGACGAATTACTAGAGGGAAAATAATAAATAGAGCATATTCTTAATGTAAGGAAAATTAACCTAGAATCAATAGCATTTGATTTTTCATTGAAATATGATATCAGGGGCACCTGGGTGGCCCAGTCGGTTAAGCATCGACTTCGGCTCAGGTCATGATCGCACAACTCATGGGTTCAAGTCCTGTGTCAGGCTGTGTGCTGACAGCTCAGAGCCTGGAGCCTGTTTCAGATTCTGTGTCTCCCTGTCTCTCTGTGCATCCCCCGCTCGCGTTCTGTCTCTCTCTCTCTCTCTCTCTCTCTCAAAAATAAACAAACATTAAAAAAAAGAAATATGATATCAATTTGCTATGTAGCCATGGATAAATCACAAAACTTCCCAGGATAGCATTTTTTAATAAGTTTTTTGTGGATAGTATTGTTTACCAAATCAAATATTGTTGGATAAGGTTAAAGTAAACGTTTATAGATATAAATTTTTTTGAAATGTAGGAAACTTTCGAGTGTAAAATGACAGAGTAAATATAACAGTCCTTTCTCCTCATGAAAATTAACTTATAATTCTCAGAAAGAGACTCAACCTTCAGTGGAACTAACCCTCAGTCAAATATGTGAAGAAGGGTTCCAGACCCTAGTATGCAGTTTCAAAAGTAGATGGCATACTTTTCCAAGGAAACAATCTCTTATATGGAACAATAAGAACCAGTTGGATGTCTTTGGAACCCAGTGCATGTGCACATATGATGGAGAACCTGGAGAAAGCTGAGATGGAACAGGGCCCATTGAGACCTCCCACTTTACAGGAAGGGGTCAGATGGTGGGCCAGGCTGGAGGAGAAGCACCTTTGGGAGTAGTCCTGAGTTGCTGAATCTCTCCTTGCTGGGGAGAAGTAAAGGCTAAACTAACGTCCACTCAGAAACCCATTGGAATGTGCTTTATGGTCAACCAGGGACAATCACCATTGTACTGAATCCCACCTTGGCCACTCCCAATATAACTTCCCTATATCCAACCATATTCAAAGAGAAACTTCCTACCTGTAGTCTAAGAAGACTTATCCTATCTAAAGGTGGTGGTGGGGGATGGGGAAAGGAACCATTACAGGATTAATACAAAGGTATTGAAAGGGTAAGTAGAATGCAATAGAAAACAGATGTGAAATATTCACCAGGAAAATATTGCCACAGAGAAAATGAAGTGAATGGCCAATTATATAACCATAATTAACATAACTTATTAAGCAATAATCTCTTAAATAAATTCTCAAATAGCATTTCAGGAAAAACACAGCAAAAACAAAAAGACAAAGCAAACAATAGAAAGAGATGACATAGAAGCAGGTAATGCAAGGAAAATAGCGGAAAAGAATATTCATAGTAACAAAGAAATGAAAGTTACACAGGAAATAACATAGAGGAGACTTAGAGCTGCTGAACTATCATAAAGGACATGGAAATTGAAAAAAGTGAAAGAAAAGAAATTTAAATGAGTGATGACTTAAAATAAGATTAGAAGAAAGTCATTTATCTGGAAGACAGAAAAAAAATTAATATTCCTAAATGGTATGTCTGAAAAGAAGAAATACCCATGTGGAGAAAAAACATGTTTTAAGTTATTTTTCTAGCTATGAAGAAATTTTGAGAGTAAATATTTTTGAACAGAATCTGTGGTTCACAAAGCGCCACTCTGGAAAAATTGGCATCACATGGTCCACATTGATATCCTAATTGTCTTGATTTTTAAAATACAAGGGAATCCTTTGGGAAGCTTGAAGGAAGATTCAGTCTCCTATACCAAGTGACCTCAGAATTCTCAGCAGTATTGAGCATTAAGAAATAACAGATCAGTGCCTCTTGTACCTTTAGGAAGTGAGTGTGTGACCTGTCTTCCTAAACTTAGCCAATATTTTGTTCAAAGTAAAAGCAACTGAAAAACATTTTCTAATATATAATGATTTCTAGGGATCTGGTTTCTAGATTCCTTAAATATTCTGTCAATAAAATTGAAGGAAGTATGGCAAGAAGACTGGTGATAAACACGACCTATTTCTAACTGTAGTAATAAGGAAAAAAAAAACCATTCAGAGTCACAGTTATAGAACAGAATGAAAGGGTTGGAAATGATAATAGCATAGAAATGGTGTATGTGACTCAGTTTGGGATGGGAGGCACAAGAGAGGGTGACAGGTGGGGCATGCATGGTGAGCTCCTCATATTTTATAGCTGAGGAAAAACAAAATGCCACTTAAAGTTGATATATAGAATAATAAATGCATATACATTTAAAGGTATAAGAGTATATTAGAACTAAAAAAGTAATGTAATCATCTAAAATTGAGTAATGCAGGATGGGAAGGCATTGGGAAGAATATGGAGGCATGAATTTTGTCAATGGTACAGTGAAAGAAAGGTCACTGGGGACTAGATAAAGAAATGCAGATTTTATCCTCTTAGATTACATTGATTAATAAAGGTAAGAATAAGAACAATGAAAGCTTTTAAATTATTAGAAGTAACACCAAGACATACTTGTAGAATATAGCTAAGAGGAAGGACAGAGTAAAAGATTGAAAAGCCAAAGTAGTACCATCATGAAGTATAACAAACTGAGATATAACTAAATCTGAGCATGTTGTCATGTTAGAAACGTCACTGTGTTTTATGGCATTTTAATGGTCAAGTTTTTTATTTCCACAAGAAATACATAAGAATAAATACCTGTACACAAATGACATAGCCTCACAGTTCATAGTAAAAATCTACAGAAATTTCAAGGTGAGAGCATAACACAGTAATTGCAGGAAACTTAATCCATATAAACCACAACTAAAAATTAGTAAGCACAGGATTGCCTGACTTTCTTAGTCGCTTAAGTGTCTGACTTTTGATTTCGGCTCAGGTCATGATCTCATCGTTCATGAATAGAGCCTTATATTGGGATCTATGCTGACAGTAAGGAAACTGATTGGGATTCTCTCTCTCTGCCCCTCCCCTGTGTGCATGCACACAATATCTCCCTCTAAATATGTAAACATTAAAAAAAAATAGTGTGGGCATGGAGGACCTATGGAATAATTGGTTCAATATCTTTTTTTTTAAACTTTTTTAACATTTTGTAACATTTTATTTATTTGAGAGAGAGAGAGAGAGAGAGAGAGCGTGAGACATCGTGAGCAGGGGAGGGTCAGAGAGAGAAGGAGACACAGGATCTGAAACAGGCTCCAGGCTCTGAGCTAGCTGTCAGGACAGAGCCTGACGTGGGATGTGATCCCACAAGCAGTGAGATCATGACCTGAGCCGAAGTCGGACACCCAACCAACTGAGCCACCCAGGTGCCCCACAGTATCTTTTTTTTTTTTTTTTTAATGATTATTCATTTATGAGAGAGAGAGAGCCAGAGTGCAAGTGGGGGATGGGCAGAGAGTAAGAGACACAGGATCCGAAGCAGGCTCCAGGCTCTGAGCTAGCTGTCAGCACAGAGCCCGACGTGGGGCTTGAACCCACCAACTGTAAGATCATGACCTGAGCCGAAGTTGGAAGTTGGATGCTCAACCAACTGATCCACCCAGGCACCCCTGATTGAATCTTTGTATCTCTTAATCTATTGCATAGATTTCACACTTTCCCCTCTCTGGCAACCACCATTTTTTTAAAAATGTTTTATTTATTTCTGAGAGAGAGACAGCATGAGCAGGGGAGGGTCAGAGAGAGAGGGAAGAACAGAATCTGAAACAGGCTCTAGGCTCTGAGCTGGCTGTCAGCACAGAGCCTGACGCAGGGCTTGAACCCACGGACCATGAGATCATGACCTGAGCCGAAGTTGGACACTTAACTGACTGAGCCACCCAGGTGCCCCTGGCAACCACCAATTTGTTCTCTGTATTTGTGAATCTGTTTTAGTGTGTTTGTGTGTTTTGCTTTGTTTCATTTTTGGCTTATTTCTCTGTTTTGGTTTTTAATTCCACATAAAAGTGAGGTCATGTGGCATTTGTCTTTCTCTCATTTCCCTTGGCATAATACTCTTTGGGAATCCTTGTGCAGTGTTGGTAAGAATGTAAGTTGGTGCAACTATTACGGAAAACCTCGTGGCTCCTCTTGATTTCTCCATAACCCTTCCCTTCCTGTGCCATCACTGCCTGCTCACCCGCACCTATAAACCTTTTAACTCATCACAAACCATGTTGGTTCTCCCTCCGATATAAATTTCAATTTGACAGCTCCTCTATGTACATCTCTACCACCCATACCAAGGAAGGCACCATCATTTCACCTCTGGTCTCTTCCAATGACCCCTCCCCGTTATATGTCCTCTATACTCACCCTTCCCCTCTACAAATATTCTTCACAGGCAACTTAGTTTATCTTCCTAGCTCAAACCATTTTTACTGGTTTCTAGCTGCATTCAGGAGGTAAAACCCAAACCCTACTGAGGTCTTTCAACATGATTGATCTTTTCTCTCTCTTTTTTTTCCCCCCAATCTGTTTTCACTCTTTTTCTCTTCCTCATTGGTCCAGTATGCTTAAACCCAATGGTTTTTAAACAGTTTCTGCGACAATGATTCTGGTCGTTATTTAAAGGACATTTAATTAAGTAAATATCTTCATAGAAAACCTTTCTCTGTCTGCTTTGTCTAAGTTAATCTCTCCCCATAGTATTCTTCACCTTGGCTGTTTATTCATTTCCTTCAAAGCAGTGAACACAGGCTGCAGTTGTGTTTCTTTGTGATATTGGTTTGTGGACCCATCATCTGGACTGCATATTCCAGTAGTGTAGGGACAGTATGAGTGACTTCCTCAATATCTCATCTCCAGCTCTAGCACAATGCTGTGACATAGTATGCACTCATGAGTAGGCGCCAGTACATAATTGTTGAATGGATGATCGAGGTTCAGTTGGGAGTGAAACTGTTATTAAAGTTAATCATTATGAGCAGACCTAGGAAAAGAAAAATGGCAAAAGAGAGAAGAAAGTGAGAATACCTCAGTTAGAGCATGGAGTTTCCTTTAATATTTTCTGTCTTGGTGAAACCCCTCAAGAGAAAGGACTTCACTTCAGTCACACCTTACATTGTTTTCTTCCAGATTTTTTCTGTGTCTGATATATCCTTATTAGGCTCGATTTCTCCCTTACGTTCTCAGCAAATTGATTGACAGTAACTCTTTTATATTTTGGGAGCGATATGAGGCCAGGGCAGAAGTTAGCAAACAGTGGTCTGCAGGCCAAATGTAGCGCATCACTTGTTTTTGCAAATAACATTTTCCTGGAACATAGCCACACCCATCATTTATGTGTTGCCCGTGGCTGCTTTCTGGTTATAACTGCAGCATGGAACAGATGGTACTGAGGTCATGTGGTCCACAAAGCCGAAAAGATTTTCTCTCTGTCCCTTTATAGGAAAAGATTGCCAATATCTGCACTAGGGTATAGCCTCCTTCACTCTTAGATTCATTTTAGAATAGTTTAACTACTTTTTAATATCTCCATTTATATATTAATAATTAATTTGAAGGGAAATCAGATGCTGTTTATGACTTCTAATATCACCTAGTTCAGACCCTATTATGTTCCAGGCATTTACTTAATCGATAAATAAAGCTTTCTGTGACTTTCTATCCCAAGTAATCTGCTGTTCTCAACTCCCACGGTGTTTGCCTCACATAGCACTTTTATCTCCTATAGTGCTTAGCTCACCTGGTGCTTTATCTCTCGTAGCACGCAGCATTTTGACCTTGCATGTGAATCATGTGTGTGCATGGCTAATCTGGCCTACTGGTGTGGCATTGTGTAAAGAAAACTGTGTTTTGAGCACGACAGATTGCTAGGCTCCGAACTGCACAATTGGAGAGATTGTGCCTCTTCAGCTGACCCGGAAACTTGGTCAGTGCATGCCACTTGGTAGGCATTTTAGAATGCATGAGTGAGTCTGAATTGCACCACTGTATTAATAAGGACTTGCTTGTGTGCCTTGTGTTGATGATGATAGGATTGGATCAAAAACAAGCATTATTCAGCACATCCCGCCCCCACCCCCAAACACACACACAGACATACGCAGGTGGCCACTTTTTCTAATCAAGAGCTCAAAAATGGAGTGTGCACATTGTTCTTTTATAGTTAGAGGTTTGAATCCCAACCCTAGCACTTAATCAAGTCACTTTGAACAAGGTAAATAATATGATGTTTGATTTCATCATCTTTCAAATGCAGCTAATAACAGCCACCTCCCAGAGCTGTGGTAGGAAGTGAATGAGATTATCGTCTGAAAGGGGCCGACATAACCTCTAAGTCACTGTAGTGGTCACTAGAGGTCACTTGTTTTCCCAGAGACCTATGATGTCCACATCAAACCACTGAGGGAAGCCCTGCTTCCCGGCCATGTAGGCCCCTGCCTTGTAGTCTTCTAGGTTGTGGGAGTCAGGGTTCTTACCTGCAGATAGATTTCTGCTCCCTGGGATACCTGATCCCCACATTATTTCTCATTGGAGCACATTGGATTACAAGCTGCCACACTGCTGAAGCCAAAACTCTGAGTCATTATTGCTATTTCCTCCATCTAGTCCATCAGCAAACCTCCCTAAATATATCCTTAGTCTGTTTGCTTCTCACTAGCTTCTCAGTCATCTGTTTAGCTCAAATCACTGTTTTCTTTTCCCTGCTCTAGTAGAAAACTTTTTTATAGGTCTTCATCTATCTCTTCCAAATGAAAGCCAGATGATCTTTTATTTTCATTTTTTTATTTTTTTTTTTAAGAGAGGAGGGAGAGAGGCAGAGGGAGAGGAGAGATCTCAAGTGGGCTTCACGCCCAGCAAGGAGCCTGACACGGGGCTCGATCCCTCTGCCCTGGGATCCTGAGCTGAGCTGAAATTAAGAGTCGGATGTTCAACCAAGCCACCCAGGTACCTCCCCCCACCCCCTGCCCCAGATGATCTCTTCAACACAGACATTAGACAGTATCTTTTCAAAAATTCATCATTTCCCCTGATGGTTGTCATGACAGCAAATTCTCATGCTATGGACTACAGGCTCCTCCTGATGATACCTCTAACTTAATCCCCTATCCTGGAGTTTTTCTCACCATGTGCAGGGCTCAAAGCCCTGTGGAATCAGTGATGGAAGACCAAACTTCTGCCCCAGTACCTCTGCTCATTTCATTCCTTCTGCCCATACACCCTCCTGCCTCTTTTTTCCATGGGTCACTCTTTATATCCATCAGGTGCCAGTTAAAATTTTACTGTCAGGGACCCTCATGAATACCTTGTGCTTCATGTTATTTCTTTTCTTAGAATTCTGTTGTTCCTGCTTATCTGACCATAATTTATAATTCTACATTAGTATTTACCTCTGTCTTTAACAATCCTGTGACTTTATATGCTACTTGATGCCCACACCATGTCTGCTTCAGTCATTAATATACACCCAGCCCTAGTTTTTTTGTTTGTTTTGATAAATAGCAGCACTTACTAGATTTTTTTTGAATGAATGAGAGAATTAACAGTGACATTAGGCAGACTTCCCTCTCTCCAGTATGTTTTCCTCTTAGTATAAATGGCTGGCTAAAATTCTAACCTGTAAATTGAAGTGTATCTTTTCTAAAGAGACTGTGGATATGCCAATGATTTGAAAAATGAGTGGGAGTTCTTACCTGACTTCTGCTGTAAGAAGATCAGTCCCTTTCAAGATGATTTTTTTCTCAAATCTTGGAATAAGACAAAATAAATGTATTTTGTTGCTTTGCTCCTCAGCATTTTAATTTTCCAAGAGTTTGCAGAATCTCTTTGAGGTTTAGTGTACAGCAAAATGTAATAGAATGTGGCTTTGGTCCTGGATTTCAGTTGGTAAGGCACATTTTAAGATAGCCTTCAGTGATCTCATGGTTTATCCTCTGTGACCTGTAATCTGAAGTTTCTGATATCTTAAGGCTAATAATATGCTACTTCAGTTACATATCTCAGAATGATTTTAGAGAATAAGGGTTTATATTTTAATTGGAATTATGAAAGGCTTTTACAAAGCCTGAATTTTTTTTATATCCATGGATGGATATTCTCTTTGTATGGGGTTTATTCCCATTTTAGAATTGAATGGAAAACTCTTGAACTCAGACCACACTCTTAAGTGTCAGGGAGGACAGTAGTACCCTTGTAACATAGGCACATATGAATGCCTTTTTAAAAAGCTTCAAAAAAGAAAAACAGCCATATTGAGTATGGAACATATAATAAAATAATGTACCTTGGGGCACCTGGGTAGCTCAGTTGGTTAGGTATCCAACTTTGGCTGAGGTTATGATCTCACAGTCTGTGGGTTAAAGCCCTGCATCAGGCTCTATGCTGATAGCTCAGAGTCTAGAGCCTGTTTCAGTCTCTCTGTCTCCCTTGCTCTGTGCCTCTCTCTCTCTCTCAAAAATAAACATTAAAAATTTTAAAATAAAATAAAGTATCTTGAAGTGACGACTATGATCCCAATTTTCCCAGAGAAAAGTACCTTGTTCCAAGTCACACTGGTAGTAAATAGCAGTTATTAGCATTTGGGCTCAGGCTCCTTGCACTTCACATAGGTATTCCTTTCATGCTGATCACCTTCTGACCTTTCATACCATCTAGTCTTTTTCTTTCTCTCTCCACCCCCACTATTTTGCCTGACTTCATTTCTCATCCCCACCCCGTTCCCTCCCTGAGGCAACCATTATAAATTACGTGATGTGTCTATTTTTGTTTGTGTGTATATTTTTGCAGAATATGTATCCTTTGTATATGTGTATTTTTAAAATGGTCTTAAAAAGCTATTTTTTTCCCTTTTTCTGACTAAGCACTCTATTTTTTTTAAGATTCTTCCATATTATTAGCGTGCATCCAGTCCACAGCTTCCCATAGTTACCTGATGCTTTTTGAGTGTATGTCCACAACCTTTTACTTGTCCTTCCACCTGTGATAGAAAGCTAATTTTCTTCCAACGCCCTGCCATCATAAATGACACTGTAGCTAACAGTACGCATTGTGACATAGTTATTCAACTGTTTATTTGAGATATATATATGTATATATATACATATATATGAGATATATATACGTGTATATATATATGAGATATATATGTATATATATGAGATATATATGTATATATATNTTTATTTGGAGAAGGAGAGAGAGAGAACATGAGTGGGAAAGGGCAGAGAGAGAGGGAGGCAGAGGATCCTAAGCAGGCTCCACACTGTCAGCACGGAGGTTGATGCGGGGCTTAAACTCACAACAGTGAGACTATGACCCAGGCTGAAGTCAGACGCCTAACTGACTGAGCCACCTAGCATCCCAGTTTTTGGCAATTTAATTGATGTACAATGATATGTCATTGTTATTTTTCTTTTAATTTTTTTAATGTTTATTTATTTTTCAGGGGTGGGAAGGGGAAAAGAGGGAGTGGGGGACACAGAATCTGAGGCAGGCTCTAGTCTCTGAGCTGTAAGCACAGAGCCAGAAGTGGGGCATGAACTCATAGACCATGAAATCCTGACCTGAGCTGAAGTTAGATGCCTAAGCGAATGAGCCACCCAGGTGCCCCGCATTGTTCTTTAATTTATCTGATTATTAATAATTTTAAGTATTTCTTTGTTTTTTAGCATCAGAGTTTCTTAGCAATCTTCTTCTGTAAATTCCTTATTTGTATTATTGCCTGTTTCCCTATTTTGGCAATTCTCTTTTTATCAGTGATTTGTACGAGTTGTTGTCAAATACTCTATTCGTAGAGTCAAATGTCTATTTTCATTTTGCCATCTAGTATTGTTTTTAACTCATTACATTTGGTGCTTCTGTTTTAAAATCCTTTACTTCCCCCTAGTCATAAAGATACCCTCCCTTAGTCTTTCATAATAACTGTAGTTTTATGTGCGTTATTTAGATTTTTAATCCACCTTTGTATGTGGTATTAAATAAGTGCTAGTTCTATTTATCTCGAGTGAACCAGTATTTTTTATACCATCTACTAAACAACGGGATATTGAGCATATTTTCAAACTTATTCATTGAAATAACTTATGTTTACATCTGGAGAAAGAAAACAAATGAATCTTTATTATCAGATTCCTTTCCCACAATAGAAATTGTCAACATTTTTTTTTTTTTTATGAGTACAAATCACATTTTATCAGCTTTGGATCTAATCAAGCATACTTTTGGTACGTGTGTGGGTCTGTAAAGGCACATTTCCTCTGGTTCTTCCTCTTTTCACTCAGAATGCTCAATAGAACTGGCATGGATTTTAAGTTGAATATTTCCAAAACCCTTATTTGTCTGCAGCAATTAACATAGCACTAATAATATAACTTTACATGATTGTGTCAGTTACATGGGAGACTAAAATTAAGCAAGGGGTGTTAAGGAAGACACTTATGGGATGAACACTGGTTGTTAGATTAAAGTGCTGAATCACTAAAGTCAGTACCTGAAATATTATTATACTACGTGTTAACTAACTTGGATTTAAATTAAAAATAAGTAAATAATTTCTCACTGATTAAGAAGAATTTATTTGAATTGGTAAATGATATGCATTTGAAACAAATGGGAATCATCCACAGGCCTTTGTTTCATCTCCAAACATAAAGGTGAGAGTGTAGATTTAAGATTGCTAGAAAATAAAGGTCTATAATAGCATTATATGATTTTAATAGATTTATTTTCCTTTAAATGATGGCTGCTTACACTGGAATTTTTGAAGTATGAGCTGGAACTGAAGGGAAGACCAAAAAAAAAAAAAAAAAAAGTAGGAAATGTGTTTCTAATTGTATTAGGGGAAAAAGACTTTTCAATCAGTCACTAGAGTGCAGTGGGGATCTTGGACACTATTTCAGGGGTAATCTAGTGAAGGAAGATGGACCCGACTGAAGCACTTAGCTGATTATGTAGTTCATTCAAGAATAAATAGGCCATTTACTTTGTCTGAAAGTTCAATAGATTTGGATTTCTGTCAAATGGAATGGCATTAGATCTCCCTTTATTAATGTTGATACAAGCATGTTTAGAGAGGTCTTCTATTAGTTTTTACTAATAATATCTTTATTGGTTGAGTTTTCTTCCCTCTCATTTGCTCGATGCTCCCATTCTGCAGAGATCATCTGATTTTTGACAGCATTATGACATAGGAAGTGTATTCGTTCAATTTCATAATGAAAGTGTCTAAGGCATTTTAAGAGACATGGTACAGCGTTTTATTCTTGTAACTTAAGCAAGTGATAGAGAAGGAACCTGCAAGAGGAAATGCTTCTTTAAGATGCACTCATTTTAAGAGATGATATTCTTTGCATTTGGGGTAGAAAATAAGGTATCTCTGAGCTAGAATAATTCATACCTTCTGTAAATATGGCAGTGGTGTCAGAAGTGATCTACTGTAGGAAGTAGGGGCAAAAAAAACTTGTGAAAATGATAATATTGCATTTGAATTATGGATGGAATCCAAATTATAAAAATGTTAAACAATATCCCTTGGAAATATACCTTCTCTGTTACAGATGAAATATAGTAGGAGCGGTAATATGTAGGAGAGTTTGAAACACTAAAGATGAAACCCCGTCTCTGATATTTCCCATTTTGAGAACAATATCATGTTATAACTTTAAGCTTATGTTCTTCTCAGTGAAATGTCCGTGTTTGACATAAGCAAGGGAATAGCTTTCATACTTAGCCCAAGTGGGTACTTGGTTTTCCTTTTTTTTTTTCCTTTACCCCCATTGCCAGATCCTTGCATTAACAACCAAGCTGAATTTTAACCATAAGAGAGACACATTGTTTATTTTATCTGGTTTAGCACTTAATACCTTTTTAATTGTCTCCTTATGACTAACGGCAAAGGGGAAAGCCCATATTTCTTTAGAGGAGTGAAATAATTTGCCTTTATTTACATTGATCTTATAATCTTTGTTCTTTTGTGCTGGTTGCTAATTATATCAGTGTCAAACTAATTCTCTTAAGTAATGGAAGTTAAATTCACCCAGTGATTTAAAATAGAAGAATGGAATATTTTGTAAGCATTGCAGAATAGTTGTCTTTTTGGAGATGCATTAGGAAGTCTCCAAAATATACATACATATTTGTGAATTGCCATCTGTGTGAAACAACAGGCAGCCTGTCTGTAGCATTTTGCTGAGTGGAATGGAAAGATCGCTCTCACCATACTGCTTTCAAGCCAGTTAGAGAATTACCAAATTGAAGTTCATTTAATGTAAATTCACAGGACAGGCCTGATTGAAAAAGTTTGTTAGTATATTTCTTCAAAGAAGCAAGAAGAAGAAAGTTTTTATTTTTTGTTCAATTAGGAAAAATAATCTTACTGGAAAAACTGTGTACAATATTTATATCAAGAATGATGTTCTCTTAAATAATTATTTCGAGTCACTTTCAATAATGGGACAGGAAAAATTAGAACCCGTACAATGTCGGTGATATTTTAGGAAAGACAGAGAAGTAAGAAACCTATGGATCCAAAAATATTTTACTGAGAACTCACCGTGGACCAGAAACTAAGAACATTTACAGGAAAAGAACAGACAAGAATATTTGCCCCTACATATGTATAAATGTGTGTGTGGGTTTTTTTTGTTTTGTTTTGTTTTGTTTTTTTTTTGAGGAGCTTCTGAGTGCACAGTGAAGTACTATGAATTTAAAATGATTTAAACAAGAGAAGATGTGATTTCTACGCACAACTTCTTTCTAAGCAGTGTAGATCCTGAAGGTCTTATTTTCTTGAGAACCCAGACAGGTTTGTATATTCAAATTAGGGGAAAAGGTGGAAAGAACTGCTTACTTGTATGATAGAAGGTGATGTTGGAGTATTTGTGGAGGTGATTATGTGGAAAGAAAGCATAAGGATGTGGGTCAGAGCAGGGAGTGTGACCTTGAATAAGGATGCAAAGTAAACACCAACTATGGAGTTTCTGCATGTTTCAGCTAAGGAACTTCCCCCCACCCCCACTTCCAACCACTTCTGTTTTATTTACACTTTTGGGTTTATAGAAAACAGGATTCTACTGTCAAATGCACAGCCTATTCCTCACTGCCAATTCTTCCCTCAGTTTTTATCTACTGCTTGACTTTTTGAGCAGGGCATGTTAAAGATCCCTCCTTAGCATTTGAGCTCAAGCCTTTGGCTAAATTTGCTTGATCCTCAAGACAAACACAAACACAAAACCAAAGTAAAATGCACAAACAGAAGACAACATGTGAGGGCTGTTTTCCTTCTACAGAATTTTTTTGTTCACTCTGGGTTTTGCTTCACGTTAGATCCTTTTCAAAGGTAAAGTTGGCAGAACATGACATCACATCAGAAGCAAAACTACAATATGTGGAGGAAAAAAGCAGCTTTCTAGTAAATCACACACATAGGCAACCAGTGTTCTCACTGATAACTCTAGCAATGTCTCTAAAATAGCAGGAGAGAGAGACAGAGAGAGAGACACAGAGAGAAAGAGAGAGAGAGAGAGAGAGAGAGAGAGAGAGAGAAAGAAGACATAATCAAAGAAATAATAAAAGAAAAATTTCTTCCACATTTCCAACTAAATGCTCCAGCACAATTAAAAAAAAAAGATCCAAGATAAATTACTATGAAAATTCAAAATGCTAGGGTTAAAAAGAAAATCTCAAAATCTTCTAGAAAATCAAACGAAATCACATCCTACTGATCAGCACTCAGAACGACTTCAGATCTTTCAGTAGTAAACCTGGAAATGAAGAGAAATTGTTGCAACACATTCAAATTCTGAAGGAAAATAACTCTCTTTTAGTCTGAGTTGCCACTGTTAGGTAAGGGTTAAAGTGGATGAGTTAAACTAATTTTCCTGTACTTGGTCTTTTTTTTTTTTTAACTTTCGATCTTTGTTCAAGCTAATATATCAAGTTTTTGATTTTGAAGAGTTCTGAGGAAAACTTCTATTTGCTTTCTTGTGTATACAATGACTTTATCCTTAAATGGGCAAGAAGAGACGTTGCTATGAGAGGAAGAATAGTCTTTTCAAAGATAATATGTAATAGGAGAAATCTCATTTTCAAGCGAGGGTCTGCCTAGAAATCATGTTAGGCTGGTGATTTCTTAAAATGTTAACTGTGATGTTTTGTTTGTCTGAGTTTGGTGAATGAGTTTAATAGATACAAAAGAAGATGTGCAAATACTTGCCTAATAGGGTCTGATGAAGCAAACTTCCAATCCAGTGGTCTTTTCATCAACAGACTTTTTACCAAGAAGCATAGAAAGACCCCATTGTGAATTTTTTCTTTTGTCCTATGATATGTTCTAATGGCTTGGGCATGACAATAGCATTCATGCTTTTAAACTGGCAGGGAACTTAATTATGGCTTTTTATCTGAAGCTCAAATAATCTCAAGGCTCCTTAAGAAGATTATTATCTTAATCAATCTGTTAAATTCTTCAGTGCACTTACGAGAGTTATAGCATGAACTCTGCAAATTGTGAGATCTAGAGTTTGCAAAGATGGGGTGGCGAGGAAAGTGGGCCCTGGTTTAGAAGTCTGGAGACCCAGGGACACCTGCCTAGGTGGCTCCATCAGTTCAGGGTCCGACTCTTGACCATGATCTCATGGTTTGGGAGTTCAAGCCCCGCATCGGGTTCTTTGCTGACTGTTTGGAGCCTGCTTGGGATTCTCTCTCTCCCTCTGTCTCTGCCTCTCCCTCACTCACACCATCTCTGTCTCTCTCAAGAATAAGTAAATAAACTTAAAAAGAAGTCGGGTGGCCCAAACTGTGACTCTGTCTTTCATCTATCCTTTGGAGTGCCATCACTTACTTGGAACAATAAAGGTAGTGGAGTAGATGGTTTTTAATGTGCATGTTTATCATAAATTTCTCTTGTTCTTTGACGTCTCTTCCATATTTTGGTTTCCCATGTAGTTTGCTTTGGCAGGGCTCTGTTATTATAGATGGCAATGTGAAGGGCTTGTGGTTTTATAGGATGGTGAAGGAGGAGACTGACGGGGGAAATTGTACATGTTTGGATTTCGGTCTTGGATCCGGTTCTTAGGAGCTATATGGTCTGGGTTAGATCATTCTGCTTTTCTGAGATTGAGCTTGCACAGCTATAAAAAGGGCAACGCAGTACTTGGCTTTCAGTAGTTTTTGAAATCGCTGGTAATATATGTAAAGTGCCTGGCATAATAGAAACATTCAATTAATGACAACTGTTATTTGGGTGGTGCTTTCTAACTTAAGAACTAGAGCATGAATTTAATTACACAGGGAATCTCATTTTGAGAAGATAAAGGATGAGGGAAATCTGAACAATATTGAAAATCGTTAATAAAAGTCTCCTTTGATCAACTATTTATTTCAGCATCCCCTGGTTTGCTTGCTCTCATGGAAAGTATTTTTTTTTTATTGTTTTGTTTTTAAGAATCTGTGCAAATACCAGTGTTCATAATATTAGCCTGATTTTGCAGTCTCTAGCTTCTTTCATTTAACATATATTGTGAAACTCTCAGATATTTATTCCCAAGGAAACCATGACATATGAATGAGAATTAATTAGATATTCCTTGTGGTAGTGAATTTTTTACATGGGTGGCCTTATGTCTTTAAAATTTTGACATATAACCACTTACTATGTGGTGTCCGCAGCTGTAATTTGAAAGGTAGTCCCTTGCTAATTGGTTTATTTTAAAAGGAAAGAACTTGACCCAGTGGCCATCTTCCTTTCCTGAAGAGAGGGATATTGGCCTATCCCAAGTCTGCCTTATTTTTCTCTTCCACACTGCAAAATCTTAAATGTGCCCCATATGTGTGCCTTAGTAATCATTCAGGCTTTGACATGTATTTCTTTAGGGTGCAACAACATGTTTTTGAATTTATTTCTCCAGGAAGCACTCAGTGATGAATAATTCAGCTGGGTAACTATTTATTAAAGAAAGGTCACGAGGGATGGAAGGTCTAAACAAACTTTTCCTAGAGACAGGTAACAAGGACACCTACCCTTTTGGCAAACAGTGTAATGATTGCTTTCCTGGTTTCCAATGAATGCTGCACTGTGCTAACACTTTGGCATGAAAAATTTAACATAACCTCAGTAATTAACATTTGACTGAAAGAGGGGTCAAGTATTTTCAGGAGGTCAAACATAGTTACAGCAGGGAAAAAAAACCAAAAAAACAGTGGAAGGCCAGCCATCCTATTCTGAAGCATGGAATGGTGTGTTTTGCCTTGTCTATAAAGATAGGCATGCGGTGTTTATAAAGGCTGTGGAAGAGCAAAATGTGTGGAGTCATAGGGTCCAGATGTGAATGCTGACCTCATTGACTGTGTGATCTTGAGCAAGATACTACACCTCTCAGGCTTGTTTTCCTCATTTCTCTGATAGACTCCTATCCCACCCCATGGCTATCTCTTGGAAGTGTTATAAAGTCTACTAAAAGTACATCCAGGAAAGCCTGTTGTCAGCTGTAACTGACTAGGGGATAGAATGTCAGAATCTAGGTAATGCTGCTTTCCAGTCAGCCGCAGAGCCAACTGCTGGGGATTAAGAAGAGGCCAAGGAAGATCTGAGATTGCCCCAGAAGTGAGGGAAACATTGTGGATGACATTGTTTTCCTTAGAAAATCTGCTCTTTCACATCTGCTCAATCAAGTGAACATTTTTAGCATCTATGTATTGCCTTGTGTATTGCACCCAATGAAGTGCCGTCCATAGATATCATAGAGTTAAAGTTGCTTCACTATCCCTAGGCTATCACGATCTGATATTTGATACAACTTCATCCAGAGGAACATTAGAATCTAGGGATCTGCCTTGCCTCACTCTAAAAAGGGAACCTGCAGAAACTTAACTATACTTGAACCAAACTTTCAGGTGTATCCTGGGACGGAGAGACCAAAATCTAAATGTTGGTCTCTATGTAGCTTAACATGTGGATATTTATAATGATTTGATTCGAGGCTATTTATATATTCGAGGATATTTATATATAAATATACATATATATTCGAGGATATTTATAATGATTTGATTCCATTTAGGTATATTGGGGTCCTTGAACTGATTTGAAATAATCTAGGTGTGTTTTCTTTTCCATCACAACTTACTGCTGATGTTTTGTCTGCCATCTTTCTCTGCAAAGTTTGTTCTCCTTGGATGATACTAGAAAGGGGCGCCTGGGTGGCTCATTTCAGTTAAGCATCCAACTTCAGCTCAGGCCATGATCTCACGGTTTGTGGGTTCAAGCTCCATGTCGAGCTCTGTGCTGACAGCTAGCTCAGAGCCTGGAGCCTGTTTCAGTTTCTGTGTCTCCCTCTCTCTCTGACCCTCCCCTGCTCACGCTCTCTCTCTCTCTTTCTCAGAAATAAATAAACATTAAATAAATTTTAAAAAAAGAATTAAAATAGTAGTAGTCATCATTATAGCTGAGCTACTATTTATTGAGCTCCATCAGTGTTCTATGCACTATTATTTCTGGTTCTGTGATTTCTTTTTCTGTGCAAATGTCAGCAGTGTCATCTCTGTTGAATGCGCCCCTTCCTCATTATGCATTCATCCTTAATCCTTCTTGGGTGCACTTCTGCCTTAAAACTGCTGACCCAAAAGGCACCAGTGACCCCACTATAATCCAAGTCACTAGCTCTTTCAGAATTCTGGCCTGCTTTGATTACTCTGTACCATTCGTCTCTCTGAAAAAGTGTCTTTCTTTTTGAAATCCTCCAACCCTCAGTGTTTGTAACCTCCACTTCCTTCCGTTTTTTTTTTTTTTAATGTTTGATGTTTATTTATTTTTGAGAGAGAGAGAGACAGAGTGTGAGTAGGGAGGGTCAGAGAGAGAGAGGGAGGCACAGAATCCAAAGCAGGCTCCAGGTTCTGAGCTGTCAGCACAGAGCCTGACACAGAGCTGTAACTCACAGACTGCAAGATCATGATATGAGCCGAAGTCAAAGGTTTTAGGGGTTGCTACCTAGGCAACCCCTCCACTTCCTTTCTGAGAGCTCCTTGGGGCCTCCTGCCCTGTGTGTAAACCTTCCCCTTCTACCTCCACTGTAGCTCCTCAGTTACAGGTTGTCATCTTCTTTCATGAAGATGTTGAGCTGGTTTCTCTGCAGGAGAGCAGAATGCAGAGGTTAAGGGGGGGAGGGGTTGGTACCTGCCTTCCTGCTCTAAAACCTCTCTCTGCCCTTCATAGTTGGGTGACCATGGGCAGACAGTTTCAACTTCTTCACTGGTCAAGTGGGGACAATAGTGATATCTACTTCATAGGGTGCTAGAGAGGGATCGATGTGTCATTATATGCAAAAATGCTTGAAATAATTTCTGGCCTTGGTAAGGGCTATGTAAGTTTGCGAATATTGTGACTGTTTCAATATTAGTTACTATCACCATTTTGAATGTTTACCTTGCCATTAGATTTCTTGTTTTCAGTACATTATACACAGAGCAGCCAAAATCACCCTAAAACACAGCTTAGTTAATGTTACTAAGCTGTTTTATATTTATATTTATAGTACACATTGTCTCTCAGTTGAAATCAGCTTCGGTCTGTCTCTCAAGGCCCTCACAGTGGTACCGGTTTGTCTTTCTAGCCTTATCTTCTACAGCTGTCACCATGATATTCAATACTGGTGTCTCCCTTTCCCACTGAGCTTTCCTTATTTTCCACAACAATGCCTTCCTTTTTTTTTTTTTTGGTCCATGTTTCTAAAACCCCACCTGCCATTCACAAGATTCAGAACAAAGGCTACAGTCCCTTGATGCCTTTGTAATACTCTAGATCAAGGGTTAAGTCTCTCTTCTCTGAAGCCCTTAAGCAAAGCTCTTTAGTTTTAGGCTTCTTTTTGGTCTGCTATCCCTCTGTCTGATATTTTACTTATTCATGTATATGTTGTTATCTTTCCTCCCAAATTATAAGCCCTATGGGGAAGAGCCTTTCCTTCGGTGTAGCCTTCCCTCGTCTGGCACAGAATATCACACCCTTTAGGAAGATGTGCAACAAAGGACTGTTGAATACATGTTGATTTCAGTATCAGAAAAGAGTGGGCATTCACCTCCCATCTTGCTGTGTTCCTTAAACAGACTGATTTGCATAGGCCACTGGCCTTGTTGGCCGCCTTGTTGGCTTTGACTAATGGAGGTGGCTTGTGGAAATTCTTTTTTTCCCCTCATCTTTTAGGTTGGCTGTTAATAAACTTAAAAGTACACTGCTCGCCTCATAACTGTAAATATTTGGTGAATGAAAAAGAAAAAAAGTAAACATTTCCTGAATGAGAAAGAAAAAGTAAATATCGAAGGAACCACACCCTGCCCCACTTGACTGCCAGAAGTGGAAAAAAATGTAAGGAGACATTTTCTGGAGGAAAAACACACACCCACACATGCTTCTGAGTGGTGTAGAAAACATAGATTGAGCCTCAAGTTGAGAGGCATGCTTGTGTTTACAAAGTACATTGGATGATGCTATCAAAATACTGGCTTTTGCAGTACATTCTCTGATCTTTCTAAAAATCAGCTTCATTTCTGAATTGAATTTGACCTCAGTTAAGATTTAAATAAATTTGGGGGTCTCTGGATGGCTCAGTCGGTTAAACGTCTGACTTAGGTTCAGGTCATGATCTGAGTTTAAGCCCCATGCCGGGACTCTGTGCTGACAGCCTAGCACCTGCTTTGGATTCTCTGTCTCCCTTTCTCTATAGTTCCTGCTCACACTCTGTTTCCTTCTCAAAAAATAAATACATGTTAAAAAAGTAAAAAAACAGGTTTAAATAAGTTTATTTGCCTCACTCATTTTTTTTCAGTGCAGCAACCATAAGAACAATGCAGTTGCACCAAAAACATTTGCTGCAGGAAAAATGATATTCTAAAAGCCGTATGTGAATGTGAGCTGGTGTGGACGCTCCACTAGGTTGAGTGTAGAAAATGGTCTACGGTGTCCAGCCACAATAAGACAGGTGATGCCCCTTCTCCAGACATCCTGGGCTATGTTCTCACCTCGGGAGCGCCCCCTGGAGCCACACAGCGATGGAAGCAAATCACCCCATTCAGGAGGTGGGGTCACCGTGGGGTTTTTGGTACCTTACAGGGACTCCAGAAATGCCAGTTTGGGAGTAAAAAAAAATTACTGACAAATACGAGACGATTGAAATATGTCACAGGAGTTGTAGATCAACGTATTAATATTAAGGTTTCCTTTTGCTTTCCTCATCTTTTGCTGGTTTTCTGCTTGAATTTTCTCAGAGCATATTTAGGAAAATGCAGAAAATGTCAGGGTTTTTTCAGCATTCAGCATGTTCATCGGAGAGTACCGGTAACCCCACTGGGTGAGACAGAGTGAGAATACTAAGTTAAGTAGTCTCTGTGCATCCAGCTAAACATTTAAACGAGTGTTTACATGCCAATCAGAGGACAGAGTAGAAATGAGGAGTAAAGCTTTTGCTGAGATATCAAAACCACATTTCTCTTGGCTGCTGTTTCCAGAAGCTTTGCCTGACTGTTCATGACTGAGTCTGATACTATTCCATAGGCCTCTGTACTTGCCTGTCCTTGGTGTATATTACACAGCAGTGATCACTAACTTTGTTCCATATACTCCTCAATTTGTATTATAAGATGCTTGGAGGCAAATCACATCTCTCCAGCAACCTGCCCAGTGTCTGTTGCAAAGGGGGTGTCCTAGTCTCCATGTTTATTGAATGCTGTATTAAAAGGGATGGGACTAAGGCATGGCCATTCATTCCTCTGAGTCTAATGCTCTATAGCCCAGATGCCTCATGTGACAGCATATAGGCTGTATTGGCCATGCAATGTTGTACATTTGACTGAGAAAGTTTTGGTGCACAAGTTTTTAAGAACAAGAATTTCAGTCACTAGCATTCATAAATGAACCTGAGAGGTTTTACACACACACCCATCATGAATTCCCATTTGTAGCTTTTCTTGACATAGCTGAACCTCTGACAGCCCTGGGCCTATGCTGCTGAATCTGATATTGCCTACCTCTAGTGAAGGGGGTAATGGCTACTCTTAGTGAAGGGGAGTAATGGCTAGCCCTAAAGAAAGGGCTTTCCAGTCTACCTCAGACTTTCCACGTAAAGCAGGCTGGTTCCCACCTTTGTTTAACCCCTTGGCTCTACTCGCTGCTCCTTCCCTTCTTGTTTATCCCTTGAGGGTATGCTTTCAAGCGTCTCCTCTCCCTTCTCCTAAAGACTGCCTGTTAGTGGGAGGGAGCATGGATCGTGCTTCCTAAGACTGTCATCCCAGCCACTGCACTGCAGGGTGGCAGCTAGCCCCAATCGACAGAGGCCCCACAGAGCTGGAAAGGGTCTTCCATGGAGTGCCAGCCTCACATGAAAATGGTCATGGTTAGGAATTCCTCACCGACCAGCAGAGCTTCACTTCAGAACCCTTGTTGATTTTGTGCTGCTCCTTCATCTTGTCACCTTCTTTGGCCTGAGAAGCAAGAAAGAGGCACATCCTTATGCTGTTTCTGACCACCCAGGGGCGAAGGCTTTGATTTTTTTTTTCTAAGTGGAAATTGATCAGTGTGCAATTGAGAGATTTTCTAAGGTGCCTTGTCTAAATTGAGATTTGGGCAAGTTAGGGTCTTCATTAAAAAGCACCATGTGGTCACCAGGGTTAATGAGACCAATCAGAGCAGCCCTGACACTAAATACAGGCCAACTAAGTCCAATCAGCTGTGGCCTGGGCACTTTCTGATGATGCAGCCTTCCTGTGAGGGCAGGTTTTCCAGGGTGGCAGCCTCTGGCAGAGGCAAGGAGGATGGGCTCCCAAAATGGCCCCTGAGCCACGGGGCAGCTGAAGATGGGTCCTGCCTTCTGCTCTCTGTGGTGCCTTTTGCTGGTTTGTGGTTTGTCCCTGGACAGCACTGTCTCCTGCAGACCACCCAGCATGGTGTTGTAGACAGAGACACAGGAATAAGAGATTCCTAGTAAGAGGTCTCCTGTGGGACCTCAGGTAGCCGAGAGGACAGATTGATTCTGATTCTTTAGTCCCTGTTTCTTCACCCATCTAACTTCTTGCTGGAAAGTTCTACAAATTAATGAAGGAAGCCAAATGATGTCAACAAAAACATTGTTCACTTGGGGACCAGGTACCTTACCGTGTGCCTTTTTTAGTAATAAAAAATAGCCCCTACTTATATAACCTGTGCCATGTACCAAACACCGTCTGAGAACTTTACTGATGCTGACTCAGGTAATCTTTATAAAATTTCCATGAGGTGGGTGCCCCATTTATAGAAGAGAAAACAGAGGAAGTTGAAGTGTTCAATTCTGTGTGAAGTATTTTTCATACATACTTCTATATGTAGTTTTCATAATAATCCCAGTGCAATGGATATTTTTGACTCCATATAACAAATGAGGACCATGAGATTCCGGACATTTACATGACATGTCTGGGATGGATGATATTGCTGGTACATGATAATAGGAGAAGTTGGATTTATCTCTTTCTTTTCCAAAAGCATGGGGGTACAAGATAGCTGATGCCCAAGGGTGAGAGATGTAAAATTCTTTTATAAGACTTGTCTGTGAGCCTTCAGTTATTCTATTCAAGGTTCCCGGAATGGAAAGAACAATAAGTACCGAATACTAACAATATGCTCTTAAAATAGTGGGTACAGAATAATGCCTCTGGCTCTACCTTGGCATGTTGAGATTCATAACTGGCTGTGCCATTTTCTTCCTCCTGATTTCTTTCAAAAACCCACCTCTGGATGCTCATACTCATTCATTAAGACTGGAACTTGGCCCAGACCTGCCTTCACTACTGCAACTGGTATCATTAGCATCCACAGAGCCCCTTCCATCCACATCCTTACATCTCACTCCTCTCCTGTTCAACTGAACCATCAATTTATCATTTATCACTTTCATCTTGGCCATCATCAGCAACTACCTCACATATAACGTTATTTAACATGCCCTGTCCAGATATCAACCCCTCCCTTTTATGAGCTGGCTCATTCATATACTCCAATATTCTTGTACCCCACCATGCTCTCCATTTCCCCCAATACTTAGCTTCCTGTGAACATCACTTTTCTCTATCTCCTGCTTCAGTGCATGATTTCAGTCATTTACTCTTTACCCCCTCCATGCCCACACTCAGTTCTAGATGAACCTCTCTATCAACCTTCTCTCTGAGGACAACCAAAAAGTTGAAGATAACCTCACAGTTGGGGGAGATCGGTTATATTGCTCATGATATGTATATTCAGGCTGTCATCTTTAACTGATCTCTCAGCATTGCCCATCTATCTGACCACATTTTTCTATCCAAGTAACTCTCTCACCTTTACCTTATCACATAAATAGCTCACAAATCCTACCATTTCTTTTCTTTCTCACTTCAAACAGTCCAGACTGAGTTACCACCATCTTAGTTGAATGCCAAATATTTTCCTAGTTGGTCTCCCTCTATTCAGTCTTGCCCTCTTTCTTACCCATTCTCTACACAGAAGTCAAAATAATATATTTAGATCATATATTTTATCATTCCATTTCTCTGCTTTAAAATATATTTGTATGTTCCATTGCTCATAAAATAAAATCTAAAACTTTCTCATCTTCATAGCCTATAAGTTTTGCATCACCTTTGCTCTGCATTTTACTATTCCTACATATAGGTTGTTCACCCTGAGTGATTACACTCTACCTTCATGATCTCATTTTAACTTTGTGAATATGTCAAGCTTTCTTTCCAATCCAGGACAGTTTGTTCATTCTGCTTATACTCTTTCCTCTCTTTACAGCACATCACCCATTCATTCCCCGACTGTCAATCGTACAAGATTTCAGTGTAAATATCACATTCGCAATGCATCACTGATCTTCTTCCTCTTCCTTCATTGTGGTGAAGTGCTCCTGTCATTGTGTCACAGCTCTAGGATAGTGTACTTTTCCTCTGAAGGATCAATCATTGTAGGATTAAATATGTATTTATGTACTTAGATATTTAAATTGTATCTCAGAAATTATAAGATTCAGAAAGGAAGGCTCCAGATCAGCTCACTTACTGTTGTAATCCTGGTCTTGTGGAATGCCTGAAATATGGGATGTGTTTGATAAACAATTCATCCCACCATACATTACATTTGAAGCCTTGAACTTGGTGCCTTAACCTCTCAGAGATTTAATTTCCTGAGTGACACAATAGAAGCACAGCATTCCTTAGAGGACCCCCATAAGCTTTGGATGTAATTATGACTGGAAAACATACACAGTAAATTTTGAAGTACCATATGGACAGCATAGCAGATGACCCCAGTATCTATAAGCAGACTAAGTGTCTGGGTCTTAGTTTCTAATACTATTCTCCAGTAAAAGTCACCAGAGCTCTTTGGAGAAAGGGCAGATTCTAGAACTGAGGTAGAGAATATACTAGATGAGCAGGGAGCATCTTGACGTTCTAGAAAGCACAGGAGTGCTAAAGACAGAATTAAATAAACCAAAGGCCTAATTGCCAAAGCTGGAAAAATTTATGCAACAAAATAAAGTATTATTGGATTATAACTCAAAGTATAAAATAAATATCAATACAACTATCTTCTCATAAATAACTGATTGAATAAATATATAATGGGGAGGAAGGGGCGCATTTCCTGTGCAGAAGAATTCAGAATAATTTACAGAGATCTTCTACCCTCAGGGAGTGACAACATAACTCCCCATTCCTAAATGTGGGCTGCACATAGTGACCTCCTTCCGAGAATACATATGGAAACAGGAAAACATTTACAGTAGAAAAAGAGTAAGTTTACAGTAGAATAACCTGGCAAACACAATAATTGTCCACAGCAGTCATGATTATGTTGATAGTATGTATCCTTGATAGGAAGAAATGAAAATGGTGCTTCACCTCTGTAGTCTTCTTTCCCCAAACCCATAAGTCCAGTCTAACCATGAGGAAAATGTCAAATTTCCAGGAGTAGGACATGCCATAAAATATCTGACCAGTATTCCTTAAAACTATCAGTCACTGGAGATAAGGAAAATCTGAAAGCCACCACAGCCAAATGGAGCCTAAGAAAACATGATGGCTAATTTAATATGTATCCAAGGTAGGATCCTGGAACAGAAGAAGGACATTGGGTCAAAACTAAGAAAGCTGAATAAACTATGGACTTTAGTGTATAGTAATATGTCAACATTGCTTCATTAATTGTGGCTAATGTACCATAATAATGTGATGTGTAATATAATTTTGTTGTAGAAGAAAGTGGATATGGAGTGTAAGAGCTATAAATCTAGAACTTCAGAAAAGCTTTTTCTTTAAAAAAAAAAAAAAAACAACTGTGCGGTGTCCTCCTCCTCATCTTCATCATAATCAACTATAGTCTTGAGACTATACAGATGCATCTACTTTCTTTTCCCCAAATCAGTGTTTTGTTTGTTTGTTTGTTTGTGTTGCTAAAACTTCTGAAGCTTCTAAAATCCTTATCCAGTGTATTATGTGTGTGAAGCTGAGATTTGCTTCTCGACAGGTAAGGGTTACTGAAGATCTCTGAGCTGGCCTTCCCATCATCCCACAAATGAAGTGATGTTATTTTGAATGCTTTAGATGCTCTAAAATGTTACATAGATTCAACATGGCCTTTCATGACTTACTTCTCCTTAAGGTGCCATGCTAGTTATTCTCAAGCATCGCTGACTCTTCTTAAACTTTGGTCTCCCTGCAAGTGCTGAGGCTCTCCCTCTCTCTAATGCTCCTTTTCTTCTCACTCTCACTCTCTCTCTTCTGTGCCTCTTCTTAAAAGATGAACATGCTGAAGAAGTTCTCATTTCTTTTCCTAATACTCCTCTATGTAGCATTACGAATTGGGGAGTGTCAATATCTCCTATTCCTACTTTCTAACTTTGCAAAATAAGGATATTTTCTAGACTCACAAGGAATACATAAGGGCAAGTAAGAGAATGTGTTTGGAACCCTTTCAGCAATGGAAGAGGAAAGGCCAAAAAATCTCAGCAGGATCAATAGCTGAATTCTTACTGAGAAAGAGAAGCAGGGACCATTATGTCTCTATCTCCAATGAGAGGCATGTTTTTCTGCTCACTAGGAAATGACTTCCTGCAAACGATGGCCAGATAAATCAGAGGTCGTGGTCCTTGGAGTTGCTATTTCTCTCTGTTGACAACGTGTAGATGACAGGTTTATAACCAGTACTGTTCCTCATGCCACTTTCCGTAACATAGAATTTACTTGAACACTCAGCCCAATTGCAAGATAGTCTTAAATTCTCAAAAGGAGCTAGAATACTCTAGAGTGTATGTGATATTTTCTGATTTTTAAAACACTCCAAATGCCAAAAAGTACTGTTTGAGACCCTGATTCAGTCTAAAGGCAATTGCCTTCATTTCTAGCAAATTAGGGTTGCAGTGAGAGGAAAATGTAAGGGAGTGAGGGATAAGGGAGAAAAATGTCTTTTCTTTCTCCCCAGAATCCAGTTGCAGGGAGTCCAGACTGTATTAATGTTCTGGTGACTTACTATACCTTCCATAAAAGGCCTTTAATTCATGTTATTTGATGGAATAAAATAATCCTTTTTAAACAGTTTTAATGGCCTTTTCAGAGTGATTATCAAACATTTACAATATTCAGGGAAAAAGGTCAATAAGATGGTGTTAAGTGAAATGAAACAGAGAAAGGCAAATACTATATGATCTCACTTATGTGTGGAATCTAAACAACAAAACAAAAACCAGAAACAGACCTATAAAATACAGAGAAGAAACTGGTGTTTGCCAGAAGGGAGGGGAGTGGGGGGATGGGCGGAATGGGTGAAGGGGCACTGGAGGCACAGGCTTCCAGTCACGAAAGGAGTAAGTCACGGGGATGAAAAGGTACAGCGCAGGGAATCTGGGCAGTACAGTGATACGGTCGTGTGATGACAGGTGGCGGCTAGAGCAGTGAGCGGAGCGTAATGTGTTGACTTGTCAGCTCAGTGTGCTGTACACCTGAAACTAATGTCACATTGTGTGTCGGCTATATTTCAAGTCTAACAACATCAAATCATTGGATTTTCTGCATTTCATCACGAAAAGCAGAGTATTCACAGGGCAGGAGTATTTCGGAGTTGGGTAAATCCAAGTTGGGACCCCAGCCCTATTACCTGCTGACTCCTCCTTTGTCAGTTCTGGACCTGGCATATGTCTCTGGCTAAAAAACAGCCCCGCCTTCTGTAATGATCAGAGAGCCCCCTTGCCTAGCTGGTGCCTGAGACATAGCCTTTGAGAGACTGCAGGCTGTAGTAATCATCTCTCTTCTTCACAGCCTTGTTATTTAATAGTTGTCCAGATGTGGGAGAGGCCTAGGTGCTCCGCCAGAAGAAAATACAACAGTTTAAGGGCGCCAGGGTGGCTCATTTGGTTGAGTGTCATCCGACGTCGGTCCAGGTCATGATCTCACAGTTCACGAGTTCGAGTCCCGTGTCAGACTCAGTGCTAACAGCTCAAAGCCTGGAGCCTGCTTTGGATTCTGTGTCTCCCTCTCTCTCTGCCCCTCTCCCTCTTGTGCTCTGTCTCACTATCTCTCAAAAATAAATAATAACATTTAAAAAATAATAATAAAAAAAGAAAACGCAACAGTTTAAAATGATTCCGACCTAGTTACTTACAGTCTCAATTATATTGGTCATGGATGGAAAATGGAATGCTCCTTGGGAACAGATGATGATAATAGGTATGCTCAATTATATCTTATCATTTTAAAGTGTCCTCTGGTTTTTATGTGAGTCATAATTGGGATGCAACATTTCTATATTTGATAATTTTATTTTTCATATTAGAGTCCATTATTTTACTGTGAGAGATTGAGAGAGACATGACTTATAAATTGAAGTTGTGTATGTGATATGCTAAGTATGTATTTGAGGAATCGAAAATACGAATTCACAAATTAAGTAGGCATCCTTATTGTATCTATCACATGGACTTTTCATTACACACACTAAATAAAAATCATTACAAAAAAAGGCCACTGCAGCAGGGTAAATGGCGAACCTACTTGTTTGATATTAATTAAGTGCTTTGCCGGATGATGTGAAATTTTCCTCATGTTACATTAGGGGAAAATGGTTCATCAAGTGCTTGCTTTCAAGAGCCTGTGTGTTAGCCGCATATTTATGTATTGCTTCATCTCACGGTTACAGCAAACTCTGAGAAGAATGGTCTGTTCTTCACATTTTAGATGAGGAAATCAGAGCTCAGAGGTGTGGAATACCCTTATCAAGGCTACATCGCTCCTTTGTGATAGACCCAGGCTTTAAAGCTGGGTATATTCACACCAACGACCCTATCAATCTTCTACCTTGAGAATAACACACATTTCATTTCACTTGGAACTTGGGAAATTAGAAACCAAAGCAGCTGTGGATTAAAGGGTGAGAATTGTGGACATTGATCTGAAAATGACATCCCCAGGAAATGAATAGTCAAATGGAAGATGAAAGCTGGGTGCTGGGTGTAAAGATATTTCAGGGAGCACCCAGAGTGCAGGCCCATTCTGTAGTCTGTTGAAACTGACGCTGCCCCAGGTGAAAGGGAGCCTGTGTATCCACCACGGGCTAACTTCACACAAAGGAATCATCTGCTGATAAACAATGATGAACAAAAATCTCTGATTTTATGGAGCAGTTACTCTCTTTGTCATGTAATTTTACTTTACATATAAAACCAAAAATCAGTCCATCTCAGGACCTTTGTGTGTTCTTGGAGTCATACCCTACTTGATGCTGCCAAGATACTTGGCTGTTGTTGGGAGAATCAGTAGTGGTTGGGGCAGGATGATTAACAGAAAGAATTCCTGGTTTACTCAATCCAAGAAGACCGAGAAACTATTGCTGCCCAGTCTTTGCAGAGTAACTTTAAATCCAGGACCCAGTGCAAATTTAAGACCTTTCCTCTTTAGTGATTATAAAACAGGCACTGTTGTGAACCATGGTAATGGGCAAACATTAAGAATAAAAAAGGAATAAGTATCAGAATAAAAAAGGAAAAGAATAAAAAGGAAAAAGGAATCAGACTTCACTATTGAGGTCAGTCAGGCTGCACCTAAGTATTTTCTATTGATGGAATGCTACTTTCTCATTTTTAACCCATAGCATACACATAGTTCCAAGACTGAGAAGGTACCTGCTTAGCATTGTTGATTCAGAATCTTGTTTCCTGTTCCTTTTAGTTAGTGCAAAGAGATACGTATCTTTTTAACCATATTCTACATATTGAATGTGCCTTCCTCCCCCAAACACTGCTCTCTGGGGAGAGAGGGCTCAGTAATTCACCCTATCTATGTATCTACTAATGATTAGGGGAAGTCACCAATTTGGAATTCGTACCCAGTGCCCTGGCTTTGGTGGGACATATTACAAAGGGTTGATTAACCCATGGAAAACATTCACAATGCCAAGAGCAGGTAGAGATGCAAAACATTATGAAAGCGGAGTTAGGATGAATTCGAGACTTTTGGAGCATCAGAGTGAGATTCTTAGAAGTGAGAAATCTAATCACTGTGCAGAGGCCTGGTATATCAGATTCTTTTACCTGATTAGGAAAGCTCAAGTTGGTAATGTAGTTGTAGCTTGAGATAGATGTTGGGAAATAACATGGCAAAGGCAAATTGGATAAAGTCAATAGGCATCCAAGAGGTTTGACATGTATCTTATAAGCAGGGGTGTTTTACGTGGGACTATATCTGAATCAGATTTCTGATTTCAAGACCGCTGTGAAAGAAGAATGAAGTTGAACTGGAAAGATAGCAACTGTGGCAAAGAAACCATTTAGTTCTTTCTATTTTACTATATGGCCTTAGAAAAGTGGTGGCTATAAAAGAACAACCTCAGCAGAGCTGAGGGGAACATGAAGTGACTGCTGTACAGTATATATGTAGGTGTTGTGTGATGTTATGCAGTCTACCATGCTAATGGAGTTCTGAGAATTAGGTAAGCATAGCGGACTGGAGTTGTCAAAGCATGCATGAGATTTGAGTTGACTATTAAAAGATGGGTAGGGCACTGCATGGGTTGTATCACGGAAAAGGATTGGCCAGTGGGTCACAGAAGAGAGACAGTCCTCTTTGTTCCAAGTTACTTCTTTGGTTTGGGACCTTAAAGTATTCATCCCCACTGTAGCAATGGCTGTGTCCAATAAAGTGAGGCCATTCTGTCTGACATTTGGTATCTGAAGAGTTCTAGTGCTGGCTCTTTTTCTGTCCACACGTAACTAATCTCAGTTTGTTCTGATGGTGTCCCCTTCAGCTGCTACATTCATGAGCTAATTACCTCTGAGTTGATGGAAAATTTAGTCACTACCAACATGCAGCTCTGTCTGCTCCCAGGGTTCAGTGTTGCCCCCAGAGAACACGTTGGGCAGTATTTCTGTCAGCCACACAGAGCCTCTGTGAACTTCTTACTTGGCACTGCCTCATTGTTTGAACTTCTGGACCTTATGCTTCATCTGGGACCAGGATATAGGGACTGTTTGTAGTGGGGAATGCATCTGAAAAAGAATGAGGGATATGCTTTATGTTACAGAAGGTGATGGTAGAGTTATAAAATGCTTATATCTAACAGACAAATAAAAGCAGCTACATTTGTTTATAAGAAATATGGAGTCACAAGTCATAGGTTGGGAATATTTTTATAAAAGTGACACTGGAGCAAGATGCGTCTTACAGAAGTGCCTAAGATGATTTCTAGAAGGATAAGTCTGAGGATTTATCGAAACAACTAAGAAGCTTCTGCAATAGCAATACCAGAAGGTGGGTGGACATCAGTGGGAGGTGTTGGGAAAGGAAAGACAGGGATGATTACCAGGAGAAAAAATAGAAGGGGAAAATGGGCATACTGGGTAGAGTCGATCACAAAGTAACACTGAGGCTTGAATTGTTTAAAAGCATAGGCAGGAGAAGAAAGGCCAGTTTGGGTATTTGTCCCTGAATCATCAAAGTCTGTGTTCTCTGAATGAGATTGTGGACATCTTAAAACCTTTCATTTCAAGTTCTGTGTTGAGCATTTTTATCCTCCAAACCATTTTCTTCCAATGTGCAAAGATTATAGCCTTTATCTAATGGTTTTCTCTCTCAGTTATGCTCCCATCATTTATAAGCATTAATTTTGCTGAATTGATACAGTAAAATGCTCAAAATAACATTTGGTGAGCATTTTCATCTGACTACTCAAGTCTAACCTATAATCTTTCCTTCTTACACTACCACACACACTCACACACACATATACACACTTGTACATATTTCCAAGCTTTACCTCTTTACCTAAAATTGTAGAAATGTCTTCCATAACTAACCAAGGTGCATAATTTTACCTTCCTTCCCCCAAGAGAAGACATGTGGCCTATCTATTCTAATAAGAAACTTAAAGATCCATTTAACCACAAGCTGAAAACAGGTAGCATCACCATATAGTCTGCTGAACAAGGTGATCTGACTGTAGTAACTGTTGTGGCTCAGAGTGGGACTGTATTTGAAATCTGGTTAAGATTAACATTTGTAGGAGATGGTGATGTTTTGCATGTAAGGAGTAAGAGAAGAAAAGAGTCAGAGTAGACTTAGGTTGCCCCTCCCTCCCTGGATGACTGAATAAATCATTTTTCCAGATGTGATGGCACTTAATTCCTGTTGGGCAACCAAAAGGGGTTGTCACATAGGATTTGGATCTGTAAATCAAGAATGCAGAGGGAGAGGTAGAGCTTGGGAATAAAAAATTGAGAACCTCAGTTTAGAAATGTTTTTAAAGCCAAGGGACTGGATGAGCTCACCAAGTGAGTGTGTGTATATAGAGAAAAGCACAGGAAAAAGGGCTGAACTTTGAGAAATGCCAGCTTTGGAAGTCAGGAAGAAGAGGATCTACCAGTGGTGACCATGAAGGAGCAACCAGTGCACCATGAGAGAAACCAGGAAATGACGATGTCCTAATGGTGAAAGTGGCTTGGGTGATGTTTCAAGAATGAAAGATGCATCAAACATGACAAGTGCTATTGAAAGACCAGGTAGAATGAGGAAACTGAGACGTGCCCACTGGACACTTGATCAGAATGCCATCTGGAGTTGTGAAATAAAAGCCTGAATGGAATGGGTACCACTGAGAGGCAGTAGGGTAGGGAGCCAGTGAGGACAGACAAGTCTTGCAAAGAAGTTTGCATCAGCCATCCACTGGATCAGGAGGGAAGATAGAGACTTGCTTTGCAGATGAAATTAAGTTAGTTGGGGTAGTCATGGGAGGGCAAGGGAATTCTCTCAGCAAATTAACTGAAAATGAGAAGTATTGGAGATGTGGGAACAGAGGAAAAGATGTGAAAGAGTTGTCCTTGAAGTGAGAGCAGATTAACCAGCAAAATGCTGGACTGGCAAAGCTAAGAATTCACTTGTGGACTGCGGTTCTAAATTCAAAGATTCTTCACATTTGTTAATCTTTATCTACATCATGTTCAGTCTTAAAGTCTTTGTATGGAAGTGACAGAGATGTGTTTAAAACCAGTCTGAGATTCTGATAATGGAAGGAGATGGGGCAAAGACATTGAAGTGAGTTCACAGAAGGCATTGCAATGATGGACTGTGAAATCTAAATCAGCCAGGAAGGAGAGAGAGAGGATCAGGAACATTGTGCACAATGTAAATGTGATGTGGTCAGTTTATTGGAAATGTAACATGTCAGAGGCCGACTAAAGTAACACTTGAGCTACTAGTGTTACTAGTAGTTACTAGTTTTTCATAAGAGAATTTGAGTTACAGGGTGGTAACTAGACTATGATGTCTGTAATGTAGTTTTGGGTAGTAAAAAAGTAATTATAATGCTAAGGCCTGAGGTAGGAATCATTATATATAGGACATGGATGATATTGGTTAATAAACTGAGGAACGATTACAGTGGTTGGCTTATCTACATGCACAACTGATATCACAACCAATGGTGGTGGTAATTTTTCTTACAAAATCAAAGTCAGGTACTGGCATCAATGATGAATGAGGGGAGGCTATCAGAAAACTATAAATAATAGAGATAAGGGGTCATTGGTGGTGGAGATTTTAGTTTTAGGGTATGAAAGTAGGGGAAGGGGTTGTAATAAGGAGTGTGGAGTATTCCTCTGGGGACTCTAAGACTAGCGGCAGATGGCATAAGAGAGACATAGGAAAAAAATCCATTATTTGATAGGGATTCAGAGCCCATTTCCCAGTGGTTAGTTGATTTTCAGCAGCAGAAGAGATAGGGCATATTCAGAGCATCAAACGGTTTGGGCAGTCTAGAAGGCCTAGGATCTTGAGCCCTGTGAGAGGGTATTTAGAACAGTGTGTGGATGTGTGTCCTGATGAACAGATTGACCCAGGAAACTTGGGCTCCCTGCCAGGATTAGAGAAAACATAGAGTCTAATGGAATTGAGCTCATTGGTGTTTTGTTTGTGGGGCAGGGGCAGGAAGGTATGATGTGTTTTCATTATAACCATATTGGAGGAATGGTCCCTAGGTTCTTAGAGGTGAGGCACAGCATTGGAGGATGTGGTGGACAATAATTGTCTTTCCAGGAACACGTGGCTACATGAAGCCCATTGAGTCATATGGTGCTTAGAGCATTCAGAGACCAGTGAGCCTACATGTGACCCTCATTATATTTACATTTGACTCATTTGAACAATGTCAAAGACTGTAGAAGGCCAGCCTAAATAAATCATCATGGTTAGGACTGAGAGCTATTGCTGTCCTATCAATGAGGTGCCTTCTTTTATAAGACTGATCTAGTGTGCTTCAATCACCCATAGCAAATAGGACAAGTTGGAAGAATCCAAGATTCGGTCCGGGTTTCCCTAACTGGGGTGGTGAGGGAGAGGGTCCCAGCTGGGAGATGCAAGCGAGATTCTGCCAAGAACCTGGTAACTTCAGGTCTTAATCTCTCTAGGCAATGAGCACATCTGAAGCTAAGCTCAAGTGATGCATGAGAGAGACAGAGAGAGAGAGACAGAGAGAGAGAGAGAGAGAGAGAGAGAAGTATTGGGTAGATGGGCGTCTCATTACCCAGCAGCCATAAAGGCACTTAATGCCATACTCTTGTATAGCAGAGCTGGAATGCCTATATTTCCCCTTAGCCTGTGATCCTGATTTAATCGTAGGAACTTACAACTCATGATGCCTCTGGTCTAGAATCTAAAAGAATGATTTTGAAAGCTGGCTTCAGAATAGAATCACCTGGAATGTCAATAAGAAATATCCGTGTTCTATCCCAGAATCTCTGGGATCCTGGCTTCAGTAGTTTTCAAGTTTCCAAGATGATCTTATGTGTAACTTTGGTTAAGAGCTATAGTCTAGGGCTCTGATTCTGTCCAAATTCTTTAGGTTAACAAACAGGTTGGCTGCGGAAGACCTCTGACACTTCATTGTTTTTTAGAATTCTGAACCTTTTTTTAGTGACACAGTTTTCGCCCCTCCCAGGCACATGTGCACCCACACAGACATGTACTTGCACACCCACACAACTGTGTTCTGTCTTTGTATAAAGTTTGTGCCTTGCTGAGACCCAATCCGGAAGCAGGGCTGCAGCAAAGGAAGTTTGCAGAGTCCAGGAGCTAGTTGGAACAGACCCCTGGGGTCTCACGTGAGGACTGGGGCTCCGTGTAAGGTAAACACCACATGCAGGCACCCTCCTTGGTTCTCTCCCTGCTCAGGCCGCTGCTTCTAAGCCTCTGAAGACACATTCTTCATAGCTGAGAAAACCTACAGATGGAATGACTATTATTGGTGCTTGTCAATTCAGAAATAAACCATGATTTGCCCAGCACTTCAATCTTTACCACTGACATGTTAGTTTAATTAGTTCTGTGCTGGATGAGGTCATTCAACTTGTATCCTAATGCAAACCTATTTATTACCCAGCTGCACAATGAGGGGTATGTGGGGGTGATTTGCATTCTCTCTGGACAGCAGGTGAATTCTCACACTGCCATCGTGCTGGGCAGCACATCCTCCTGCAGAAAGTCATTTGGGATAACACTAATTGAAGGGACACCTGTCTCTTCAGAATTCTTTTAAAAAATTAATGACAGATTGGCTGTGTGCTCTGAGAAAAGGGTAGAAAGTGTTCTATTATAAAATGCAAATTTTGGAGAAAAGGTATAGTGTGATAGGCAAAAGCGTTATGTGAATATTAGCGAGTTCCTTTTTGTTTGTTTGTTATTAGCTCCTTCTCGTGGGACAGATTTTGAAGAAATTCTTCCCACTCCTCCCTGCTTTCCTCCTGACCTCATGGAATGGAGAGTGAAAAGTGGACGTTAAATCACACTATTCCCTTCCTGGATTAAGCCCTCATTTAATCTTTGTGGCAATGCATGTGAGAAACTGTTATTTTACAAGAGTGCTATTATCATTCTCATTTTTTAGATGAGGACATTGAAGCTTCAAGAAACCTGAAGGCTTCAAGCCACTAAATATTTTGCTTACATCCTTGCATATAGTACATAGCACATATGGGCTTAGAAGGCAGTGTGGTCAGTCTGAAACTTCCTGTTTCCTTATTATGCTGCACCAAGAACAAGTTTTCCCAACCTGATAAAAGATATGCCCTTGACATCTCAATATGCGCCCCCCCCCCATCCCATATCCCTCCACTCTAAAATACTCATCTTCCCCTGCAAGGTGCCCCTATTTGAAAATCACATATCTCCTNGTTTCGAGATGGGGTCACTTTGGAGTGCCTGAGTGGCTCAGTCGGTTCAGCGAATGAGTCTTGATTTTGGCCCAGGTCACAATCTCACAGTTTGTAGGTTCCAGCCCTGCACCACGCTCTGATGCTGTCAGGGCCGAGCCTGCTTGGGATTCCCTTTCTCCCTCTCTCTGCCCCTCCCCTGCTTACACTCGCTCAAAAATAAATAAATAAAACATTTTAAAAAAATATGGGGTCAACTTTGTCTCTTACCAGATACATGCCCATTTCTCGTTATAGAATCACTGACCTAAAGACCCTGGAAAGTTGAGGTGCTCAGTTATCTTCTTGTCCATCCTAACAGAAAAGTGAACTGCGGGAACCACGGACAGATTTTGGTGTTTCTCTTGGATGGTGGGATGAGGGGTTGAATAATGGGAAGGATGAGGAGATGACAGGTTTATAATCACAGCCTCCCTGAGGAAAAAGGCCAAGGCCATTTCCATGGGTGACAGTGTATGATACTCAATGAGAATGTCATCCCGGGAGCCGTTTTTGCCTTTTTAGCCTTTTTGCAGATTTAGCCCATCTCCCTGCTGTCCCCACTTTCGATTAGTCCTTTCCATCACTGCTGAACTTCTCAGAAACATTGCCTGTATTTGCCACTTGCCACTTCCTTCAATACGTTTTCCTAACAGTCCTTAAGTATGTTCTCTCCCTCAACATTCTTCTGATACTATTTTCTCTTCCATTTTCTCAAAAAATTCAGTGTATGAATTTACAAGTCCAGTGATCCCTTTCTTAGTTTTCCTCTGATACTGGTCACTATTTGATCAGCTTTTTCTAGACGTTCTCTTCTCCCTTAATTTTTCAGTTCCACCTTCAGAGGGGATCATCCAAGGGCATGGCAGAGTCGCAGCTTGCATGGAGACAGTTGAGTCTCCATCATTCTGGAGTTTCTTTGTATTGTGTTTCTGTAAGTGAAAACAACCCACATCTTCTGCCCTTGGACCTTTTCTGGAAAAGGCTTCTGAGCACAAGTTTTCAGATAATGCACTGTGTGGATATACAGCTCACTCTTATCTCTAGCATCAGGCTCTCTCAGGGTCTGGCTTTGCATTTCTTTATCACTACTCACTGATCTCTTTAACTGGAAAGTTCTATATGTCCCAGACTCAATGGGGGTGATGGCAAACTCATCATCTCGTCGCATCCCCAAACAGTTTCTCTTTTCAGCTCTTTAAAGCCCATCCAGCCTCTTCATCATGCAGCCATTACGTCTCAGATTTAATGTGCTGTAAATATATATATATATAAATATATATATATATGTCGTTCCTTGCAGGCAGTCAGTTTGCAGTTTATAAGTGTATCAAATCAACATGCTGTATACCTTAAACTTGCACAATGCTATGTATCAATTATTCCTCAATAAAGTGGGGGATAGAAAAGAAGAAAAAATATGTTTGTAATGGTTTAGTGCAGTGCTTCTTGAACTTGGGTGAGATGAAAACCACTTGCATAAAAGCACACATTGCTTGAGCCCCACTCTTGGAGTTTCTGATTCAACAGGCCTGGAATGGGGACTGAGAATTTGCATTTCTTAACATTTTTTTAATGTTTATTCATTTTTTGAGAGAGAGACAGAGACAGAAGACATAGGGTAAGTGGAGGAGGGGCAGAGAGAGAGGGAGACACAGAATCTGAAGCAGGTTCCAGGCTCTGAGCTGTCAACACAGAGCCCGACGCAGGGCTTGAACTTCTAAACCATGAGATCATGACCTGGCCGAAGTCAGATGCTTAACCACCTGACTAATTCTCTTGGTGCCCCAAGAAAATTTGCATTTCTAATAAGATCCTGGGTACCTTTGCTGCCACTGCCGCTGCTGGCCCAGGCCATCAATTTGGTGCATGAGTATGTGGCCAGATGGAGTTAGGATTCAGTCTGGTGTTCCTCACCTACTTAATGCATGAATTCTGGAGTTTGCCTGCAGTCTCCGTGCTTCAAGATGCCTATTCTGTAAAATCGAGATACAATATCTATCTTACAGAATTTTTTTGAAACTAAATGAATTAGTCTAAGTGTCCACACCAGTGTTTGGCAGACTCTTAAGCACTGTCAACTGTAACTAAAAGTTAATTTATCTCTTTTGCTGACTTTCTGTGACTGATCATCACCCATGTCCTTATACACTTGGAGCTTTGGATGCATGTTTCTCTATCACTGTTGCCAGGGCTGGGGTTAAGTGCATAATCCTATTATCATTCACCTGACTGTAATCATTGCCATTTAAGTGGTTGATAAGATCTCACTTTGTGCATCAAATTCATCCTGTTGTCAGTCTCTGACTTATTCTCTTAAAAAAACATTTTAAATACACCCCTTCTTGCTCAGAAAGCACACTTTTAATGTATTAAGGGCATTTAGGACCCTCTTTGACACCTTGACCCTTCACCATTTTCTCTTGCCACTCCATATACAACATTAATGATACAAACTCTGTTTTTCTGTATACACTTTCTTGCTTTCTTGATTTTGTTATCTCTTCTATAACACTCATTACATCTGATATATCTATCCTTTCTCTCTTACTACAAAACATTCTTCAAAGCCTGGTTAACTTCCGTTTCCTCATCCAAAGGTATAGCAAATTGGTCTCATTCCTTGTGACAAGGCCAACTGATGGTTGCTTCTTAGGGAGATTATAAGGATTCTGAGGCCAAGATCTGCTTGGGTTCAATAGGAAATAATGTTATTATTAATGAGCAATGTCTGCCATGGGCCTAAGTGGATTGCACGGAAGAATTTGTATCAAGCATCGTCTTACCTGCCATGCAGTATATTTTATACTACAGATGCTCAATGCATTTTACAAATTCACAAATATACAGACATACCCTGAGTTATCAAATTTAGTTTTATTCCGATTATGATTTTCCCTACTTTGTTCTAAGATGAAAGCCAAGCCTTATTCTGAGAATGATACTGACAGGCAGTAAATGAAAATAGGAATGAAGAGAAGCCTTCAACACCTTGACTTGAGAAAGAAGTGTCTGCATCAGGGGAAATATACTGATTTGTAGTGGTGACTTCATGCTTTGAGGCAAGTTATTAGATTTTGAGGACTAAGGGACCAATTGGAGGGATTAGGGGGGAATATTTCCATAGGAAGGAAAACACAGGGTCCTTGGTAACATCTGGTCATGGAAAACCTTGACCGTGAGGACCCCTGATTTAATATGTGCAAGGTGAATAAAAAATACTTAAATCTCAGTACCACCACCAACTGTGTATTTTGGGTTGCTAACTTAACCTCCCTGAGCTTCTTTTCCCTTAAAAACATGAATCATAATATTCCCCCTCAGGGCTGTTGTAAAAATTAAAGGAAAACGTGTAGAATAGAAGACTTTGTATGGTATTTGGCTCAATAAATGGTAGCTGTCCTTATAAATATTGTATGGAATACCAATCAAGAAAACCCCTTTAAAACTCTTAAAGCCCTTTGCCTCTTATCTCTTACCTCTATCTTCACTGTTACTTATTAACATATAAGATGATGGAATAACCCCTTGGCTAAATGTTATATAGCATCTAACTACTAACTAATTAACTCTAATTGATTGGAATCCTGTAAGCAATACTGCTGATTTACTGTTGTTCCCCATGAACTAGCATGAGCCGATGCTGTGAAGATAGAGCCTTTGCACCTTCATTATATTTACTGTATCAGATTTAAAAGATGAATAGTTTGGAAGTTATTTAGAACTTAATACCTTTCTAACGACATCTAATCTCTGAGATCACATAGTTTATACTTTAGGTATTTTGGGTTATCTTTTTCCTTTCCTGAAAACATTATTAAATGCCTTGAAATGTGTTGTTCAGAAATAGTCATTTATTCATTCAGAGATATTTTGGCTGTTTCCTGGGCCGAAAGTCAGTTCTAGAGCTAACTATAGTGTGTGAAAGAGATAAAGCCAATTTTCTCATGGAGATCATCTTTTGGAGGTGGAACTTAGATAATCAAGTGAGCAAACAAATAACCTGGCTGTAACTTTTTTTTTTAAGCTTAAAATTTTAAATTTATTTTAAGAGAGAGATAGAGAGCAAGGGGGGAGGGGCAGAGAGAGAGGGAGACAGAATCCCAAGCAGGCTCTGCACTCTCAGCACAGAGTCCCAGTGCAGGGCTGGAACTCATGAATTGGGAGTTCATGACCTGAGCCAAGATCTAGTCAGAAGCTTAACTGACGGAGGCACCCAGGCAGTAATTTTAGATGGTTGATATTTTCTATGAAGAAAAGGTGATAGAGTGGAGGTGATCATGGTGTGGTATGAGTAACCTTTTAAATTGTGTAGAATGCTGTGGCCACTTGTGAACTGATACTCAAATGATAATAATGAACCAGGCCAAGAAATATATATATATATGGATTCCAAGTCCTTCAGGCAGCGGGCAAAGCAAGCGATTCAACTCAAATGACGACAGAAAGAAGGAACCAGCAATGGGTGCCAAGCACTTGGAAAAGAGTATTAAAATAGATGCTGGAGAGACTGGCAGGGTAATTACGCTGGGTATTGTAGGTGGGGTAAGGATTTTATTCTATGCAATTGGAAGTCAATATAAAAATGGTAGTCAGAAAAAGATTTCGTTTTTGTTGTAAGTGAACACTGAATGCTTGTAGAGATAGCCATATTGAGGAATTGGATGGTTCAGTGTGCTGAATAAGTGGATAATCACTTGTGATTTGTCTGTTTTCTGGATTCAGATGTTTTAACATAGAGTTTACCTGCTTGTATTTTTTGTTACTGAATTTAGAAACCTTTGAGATGGCTTATAATGTATCTCTTCACTTACTTCCCTTAACCTGACATTTTCAATGTGGCCTTGATCTGCTATGATTTTTCTTTCTCTCCTTCAAAGCTGCACTGTTTCCTCTTTGTATTTCACTCTTTTGTGGACTTGAGAAGAAATCAATGGAGTCTGAAATGTCCTTTCTTTCTTTTTTTTTTTTTAATGTTTTTATTTATTTCTAGGAGAGAGAGAGAGACAGCGTGAGCAGGGGAGGGTCAGAGAGAGAGGGAGTCACAGACTGAAACAGGCTCCAGGCTCTGAGCTGGCTGTCAGCACAGAGCCCAACGCGGGGCTCGAACCCACGAACCGCGAGATCATGACCTAAGCGAAAGCCGGATGCCTAACCGACTAAGCCACCCAGGCGCCCCTGAAATGTCCTTTCATTTCAAATACGTGTATCCACCTCTGGAGCAGTGTTTCCTTTACTGTGCCATATGTATGTATTTTTGTACAATGATTTGCTATGCTTCTTTTTTCTATATTTGACCTTTTAGTATCCATATGCACACATTTGTTGCTCTCTGTTGAGCTGCTTGGTCATATTCCAGGACACTTACCTCAAGCTGGAAAAATTATTATATAGATTAGGTATTAGTATTAATTCTGTGGATCTAGGGCCAGAAAAGTACAGGAAGGATGTTTTATTCACACCTTCTGCGTTCCTTCACACAACCTAGTTAAGTCATTTATTATTTTCAGTAATTAAATTATTTTTTGTGCCTCTAGTTTTTTTTAAAAACACAATATTTAAACTAATTTATGTGCTTCTAGTTTTTAAAACATATTTTTAAAATTTAAAATGAGTCCAATTTACTTTTATTCATTGTAAACCACAGAGCTTGAATGGTCCCTTTGAAATTGCATGGAATTGAAGAAAATATATCAAACAATATCTTGAACAAGGATTTGAAATCTCTAACTTATTTATAGCACCTATAAACCCATTTTAATATTTTTCTTTTTTTTTTCTTATACATTTTTTAATGTTTATTTAGTTTTGAGAGAGAGAAACAGAGCATGAGTTGGGGAAGGGCCGAGAAAGAGACCCAGAATCTGAAGCCGTCCCTAGGCTCTGAGCTGTCCGCACAAAGCCTGATGCAGGGCCAGAACTCAGGAACTCTGAGATCATGACCTGAGCTGAAGTTGGATACCATCAGACGCTTAACCCACTGAACCACCCAGGTGCCCTTTCACATTTTTAATATGTTCCTAATATGTGTTTTAATTTACAAAAATACCCACTTTTCATGTAAATTTACTAGGTGAACTCTGGAAGGATAATAGTAACTAAGAAAAACACTTAAATAAGAGGTAATCCAAATAGAAGGAACTGAATCCATAAAATCCTAGGCAGAACAAGAAATGCCACATGTTGTTCTTTCCTTTGAAAGTATTATCTTCCTGATTCCCTCAACACTGTAAAGGATAAAACTTGGTGAGAAAAATGAGCTAGGCAAACCCCACAGCACTTTCCTCACTCCCCACCAACATCGCTCACTTTCATAACCCGATGATTGAGAAAAGAACTTAACTCTAAGTTCTATTCAGAAGAATAGAGCCATAAGATTATTACAGCTTCCTTGCAAACTGAAACACCTGTTAGGGATTGTGTGGCTTTTTCACCTCCTACAATGGCTGTGATTTCAGAGTGGGTCGAAGAGGAGAAAGAATTCATTTCTCAGAAATTTCATGTTAATTTAGAAGTAAAAACGATAATGTCGTTTGACAACAAAATGTTGTCAAAGAATAGAAAATAACCTGCGAGAGTCATAAAAATAGAACATTGACAAATGATCTGCAACTGTGCATGAAGAAATTTTAGTATAGCAAATAAGGTGGGGGGGGTGTCTAGAAAGTCTCTTCTTGAGATTATTGAAGCTTCTTTCACTGAAAGTTCAAGGCTGGCTGGAGGGTTACATGAACTAAAGCAGAATCCACAACTTTTATTTCAAGTCTGAGTTCCCATTTTAAGGGAAGAATTAGTTGTCTGATTTAGAATTATAGTTAGCTTTTATTGATGCCTTTCCTTTTAAAATTTTAGTTTTAGGCACTTCATCCAGGAGCAAAAATGAATGAAAATGACTATTGTACATTTCTATTTGATTCTTTAACCAGGGACAAGAACTGGACTCTGATGGGAAAGATAAGGTTATAAATACATACATACATATACATGCATACATAAAAGACTAATTTAAAAATTAAGAAATATTCCATTTCTAACATTTCTTTATAAACACTTTCTAACAGAATATGCCAGTATAAAACCTTGGCACTGTTAGAGAACAAAATCCAAGTCTTAATTTGGTAATGAGTCAAAATGTTAAAAACCAACATTTTAGATTATTTAGGTGGGTTTATTTTATTGTTGTTGTTGTTGATAAGCTGTAATGGTATTTCGTAAGTCTATTTGATCTTTCCATTAATCCTGTGGTGCAGTTTCTTTTTATTACTTATTTGATCAGAAGGCAGAACAAACCTGTGTACGAAGCATGTGACTAGGACAGGAACTCTTTTCAAAGCCAATCCTGGCCAGTTCCAGACCCTGTGCTTTGCTCTTACACTAGCCTCTGCTCCTACCCCCCATGTTCAGTTAGTTTTCTTGCACTCCCATCTAGTTCTCTCCATGGAATCTTTTCTCTGGCTCCATCTAGAGTATCATGATGTTTTTGGAAGATTGGTGTTTTATTCTCTTTTAAGGCTTTTAACTGGCTCAGTTGGAAAATCTCTACTTTATCTCATTCATATCTCATCACAATGTGTCTGAACATTTTTAGTTTTCTCCATAATAAAGATTCAGGCAATATCTGAACATCTGCCTGTTGGATGATAGGTGGCTGGGTAGACCAGATGATTTTTCAGTGTCCCATCCAGTTCTATTCCTCTTTAAAAGCCAATATTGCAGGATTATGCCCTATTTAAAAAGTGTATATGTTAGTTTATTTAAAAAATGTAGCTTACTCATATAGTTAAAGAAATAACTCAAACTATAAATGCAGAGTTTCAGTGTTCCCCTACAAGTCTGAACATCTTGGAGCAACTGTTGTTAAAGTTTCTTTTCTTGGTATTAAAACTGTACTTGTACATCTGTTTCTTAATTTATCAACATTATTCCATGTAGGGTACATGTGTCCGCAATTCACCATCTTCTTTTGGAAGTCACTGGTTTCTTTCATACTGCAGTCTTCCTAGAGTTGACATAGGCATAGGGGTTAGGAAACTTTTTGTAGTTTACCTTAGATTACAGCTGCATAGACTGAAATTGCAGAAGATAACAGTATCTATATGTTATTTATTTTATTTGCAGGATATTGAAATGTAAATTTTCTGGAAGGGTGGGGCACTGAGATGACCTGAAAAGTTAGACTCTGTTTCTTTTTTTTTTTTTTAATACTTTTTATTTATTTCTGAGAGAGAGAAAGAGAGAGGGAGGGGAGGGGAGGGGAGGGGAGGAGAACAGCGTGAACAGGGGTGGGTCAGAGAGAGAGGGAGACACAGAATCTGAACAGGGCTCCAGGCTCTGAGCTAGCTGTCAGCACAGAGCCCGACACGGGGCTCAAACCCACAAACCATGTTATCATGACCTGAGCTGAAGTCGGACACTTAACTGACTTGAGCCACCCAGGCGCCCCAGACTCTGTTTCTTAATAGAGTCTAACTTCCCTCAAGGCAGGAGGCCAGTGAAAGATACTCAGGTATAGATTAGGGATACTTTCAGCAGAGGGAGAATCAGTGGCAATCAGGGTGTCCGGAGTCCAAGACCCATCTGCTTCAGATGTTGGATAGGCAATTATCTTAAAATGGAAATAGTGGCTCTTGTATTTATTTACCAAACCTTCATATGCTTCTACTATAAAGGCTATCTTTCAAAAGATATAACTGTATTTGTAATATATGAAGAAAAATTTATTTTATGAGATAGACTATAAAGTATGCTAGACATAGTGGTGTTTTAACTTGAAATTTAGGAACAACATCTAAATATAACTCATACTTCCAGTGATGCTCTGTACCACCTATGTTCTAGAAGAGAAAGTAATCACCTAGCGTGTGATATTGTTAAGGCTTTAATATACATATATTTTGACAAAAGTAAGTAATAGAAAGATATAGTGGTCTTCCAAGAACTGAAAATATTTGTGCATACTGTGCATAGAACCCAATTTTAACTGAGATGATGACCTATTTACTTAATGGAAACAGAAAGTTCATTTGATTCACCCAGAATTCATTTTCCAAAATACTTACCAGGGCAAAATATTATTTAAGTGTAATAGACATAAATAGGTATTTGGCCTTGATTTGCATATAAATCCATTAACATAAGGTAGTAATGTAAACAGGATATACACTATAAATGCCTGTCCACAAATGCCTACATTGGTTTAAAAAATTAGGGTATTTTGCATTTAATTTAAATGAAATGTCATTCTACAGGAGTTGAGTAAACGGATTCTAAATGTGGAAATAATGATTCATAAAAAATAATAAATACTGAAGGGAAATGAATTTTTGTGTTTCTATAGGTTATCTTTATACCTGGCTGGTATTTTTATAAGTCCCTTCCTCTAAGAAGTTGTAAAGGAACTCACTCGCATATTTTGACATGATTTTGCTTTTCATTGTTACAAAGAAATGTAGTACAGGATAATAGTGAATAATGCAAACCAATGTTTTAAGCTTTTCCAGTAAAGAGTGCAGAAAAGCTAACCTGTAAATAGTAGTAAATACCATATTTTTATTCTGACTGCATAGATGATGATATATAAATTATGCAATATTATTTTATGAGTTGTCTTGGTATACAGATAGGTAAATATTATTCTGTGAAATCCTTGAAGACAGAAAAAATAGCATAGTCATTTTTATATATGCAGTACCTAGCTTATAATAAACACTCAAATATTTTTGAATTGAACTTTATATGTATCTAGCACAGGGTGTTATTTTAAAACCCTTGAACCCTGTCAGTTCAAAAAGATAGTGTATTTCCTTTTTTAGCATTAAGCTAAACTTTAAACTTTCAAAAAAATTTCCTGAAGTGTCTTACACACTTTAAAATTTTTAAAGACAATAATATATTTTATTTCATAAAAATGTTTTCTTTCTCTTTAGTGAAGATGATGCTATCATCAAGTCAGATGATTTAAATTTCAAATATTCCATGAGGCCTGGGTGGTTCATTAGGTTAAGCATGCTACTCTTGGTCTTGGCTCAGGTCATGATCTCACAGCTTCATGGGTTTGAGCCTCGCATCAGGCTCAACACTGACTGCGCCAAGCCTGCTTAGGATTCTCTCTCTCCCCGCTCTCTCTGCCCTCCCCAACTCATGCTGTCTCTGTCTTTCTGAAAATAAAAAATAAACTTTAAATTTCAAATACTCCATAGTAGATATTTTTGTTCTGTTTTGTTTTTGTTTTAGTTGAATTTACTTATTTAAGTTCAAGTTAGTTAACGCATCATGTAGTATTGATTTCAGGATTGGAACTCAGTGATTCATCACTTACATATAACACCGAGTGCTCATCCCAACAAGTGCCCTCCTTAACGCCCATCACACATTATCACATCTCCCTATCCACCTCCTCTCCAGCCATCCTCAGTTTCTTCTCAGTATTTAAAAGTCTCTTGTGGTTTTGCTCCCTCTCTGTTTTTATCTCATTTTTCCTTCCCTTATTGTTTTTAACGTTCTTGAATGGTTAGCTTCTTCATTCAAATTGTTCAATAATAGACATTTTCATTATAAGAATATGTGTTATTTTCATGTCCTTTTGAAACCTTTAACATACAAGGGACCTTTAAGTGGTTAATAAATGCTCTTTTTGAATCATAAAATAAATGGAAAAAATACAGATTCGTAAACAGGAAATCATTAACCTAGAAAAGACTCCTGTTTATGTTTCTCACTGAAATTGCACTCTGGCATGATTGTAAGTGTAGGTTAAGGCCCCCTGGTTCAGATAATTGTCTTCCAAAATAGGGGTTGTAACTTGAAAAATGATAAAAGCTACATTGTAGTGTGAATCACTTTTATTTGACTTACCGACAACTCAACTGATCACTAAGAATCTCTACTTTGGAGAAAGATAGTTAATAATCATTTTCTTCACACTAAGGGAGATGGTAAAATTCAAAATTTGAGAATTGGTAGTTCCAGAGTAACTGCCCTTCACTGGATGCATTTACCCGTGTTCCTTTCCCATCAGCCTTGATCTAGGATCTCAGCCTTTGGCTAAAGGATCCTTTTGCTCTGTGTTGGTCCGGTAATATCATGGCATTAGTGTTGCAGTGACTTGCCAGAACTCTCAGTATTTCTGTCTAAAGATGCTTAAAGTTTAATCTTTAAGTAGACACTTTTCACACATTAGCTGGACTCTGGCCACAGTGTGTAATAAGATGATTATTTTCTTCATTAGAGTTCCAGCAAGTGGCATGGTGTCCTTTTTAGAGCAGCAGGGACACAACCAGATTGGTCTTCTTTTCTCAGCCTTTGGAGAGCTTTGATGGAACCAAAGCTGATGATAGGCATGATGTCCTGAAGTGAGATTTTAGCCGTATTACTTTGATTCTTCAGTAAACTTCAGACATCACTACATGCCTCTGAAGACCAGAGGAGGGGTTGAAATCAGAGTGGCACACATATGTGTCCTGATTAATAGGACATAAATTGATGAAAGTTTTGGGGATAGACCTAGACTTGTCCATATTTTGAAATTAGGACCTACATCAAAGTTACTATATCTTAAAGGCACTGTTCCAGATAATCTCTCTCTCTCTCTCACACACACACACACACACACACACACACACACACACACACACACACATCTTTATTCTGACAGAATAGCATTACCAAATCATGCAACCTGAGACTGGGAGAAAGTTCAGGTGCATTGATGAATTCCTCAAGATCTACACACATCTTGCTGAGGCAGTATTTTCTGCTTGTGTAATGGGTGGTGCTGAATAAAATGTTCTGGCTTTAGATAGAGAAGGGTCATCTTGAGGTCTTAGTGA
>NW_027533256.1:4196328-4208061 GCF_008692635.1 Crocuta crocuta
GGACCATTTGTGCTACTAATAGCAAAAAGCTTTCTCTCCTAGAGGTCCATGCAAGCAGAATTGACAAGAGCAGAGTGAGTGAGTACTTTCACGCTGGTTTGGTTAACAAATTGATTTGAGAGCCAGTGCTGGACTGTGTGAAATAAGAAACAGGTTCTTAAGTGACTGGAAAAGGAGGGTGTTTAGTTCTTAGTTTTGACCCTCTTTTTTTCTGGAGGATCCCCATGTCCCTGACTGTATTCATTGCTCTCTATTTCACATATGGCCTGGCTATTTGGCTGATGGTAACTCATGGCGAAAGAAAATGTAAGAATCCCTGACCATCTCTCTGTGGAGCTACCATTCTTTGTTCTGTTTGCCTTGACAATTTATGCATTATCTTTAAACATAAGCTTAATTTTGGGGCTCCTGGGTGGCTCAGTCGGTTGGGTGTCTGACTTTGGCTCAGGTCATGATCTCACACTTCGTGAGTGAGTTCAAGCCCCACATTGGGCTCTGTGCTGACAGCTAGCTCAGAGCCTGGAGCATGTTTCAGATTCTGTGTTTTCCTCTCTCTGTGACCCTCCCCTGCTCATGCGCTCTCTCTCTCAGAAATAAATAGAACATTAAAATTTTTTTAAATATAAACTTAATTTTATATTACAATATAAATATATCTATTGAATAAAAATATTTATTTATAATAGATAATCCTAGGAAGGAGATTTATAGGGACTCATTAGGACAACAGTATCCCTGTTGTGGTTAACAGAAGAAGTTTCCAGAAACACCTTGGCATTTTTAGATGGGATGCAGGAGCCAGGCAGAAACAACAGAGGAAGAATTTTGGTGCCAAACTGAGCTGCCTTGGTCAGGAGGGTGAGGAGAGGCACAGAGGGGTGGGGGAGCTGACTACCGGGACGCTGGTCCCCACTACTGTACTTCAGCTGGGCATTCAGTTTGCAGGAGGGACAGTTGGGGCACTCGAGTAGCTCCTAGCACTGAGTCCAAAGGGTTAAACTCCCATCTTCTGCCAAGAGACTTTGCATGGGGCACTAGGATGCTCTCCCTGATGTGGCTGGGTGTAGGAACCCAGGGAGGGCAGAAGATGGAGAGGGTGCACCCAGCAGCCCTCATCTCATGGGCAACAGGCATTAAGTGCGTCTTGCCCTATAGTAGCTTTTACTTTATTTTTATATTGTCTATTGGATAGGTTTGACGGTAGAAAGGGCTGTTGCAGAGGTCTGTTGGTTGCTTTATTCTGTATTTTACATGAAGTGTTTTGATTCCAGGTAGGATGGGAATCTTTTCCCCTTTTCCCCAGTGCTGTATTCCACACCTGTGCTTGTATGGATGGTGGGTCTCAAACTCAACTGACCACAGGGGATGAACAGAAATGGAAGTTTGGGGTCAGGGCAGTGGGGACTTGAGCTGAAGAATATGTGCCCTGTCTAATGAAAGGGGCTGTGGGACTCAGTCGGTTGAGCATCCAACTTTTGATTTCAGCTCAGGTCATGGTCTCACAATTTGTGGGATTGAACCCCATATTGGGCTCTGTGCTGGCATCATGGAGCCTGCTTAACATTCGATCTCTCTTTCTCTCTCTCTGCCTGTGCCCCTCCCCCAAATAAATAATTAAACTTTAAATACAAACTCGAAAGTACTTCCACCAGGACATATTCGTTGCTTCTTGGATGAGGTATGTGTCTGCTTTAGTTTCCTCACAAGTGCCCTGTGCTTCTCCGATGATGATTCAAAACACACTTTATTGGAGTCATTTATTTAAAGGTTGTTGTATGTATGAGACTATCAGCTGTGTGGTGATGGGACCATATCTGGCTTGTTTCTTGCTGATCTGGCAGTACCTAGCTCAATGCCCAGTAAAAATCATCTCGTAGTCACTTTAGAATGAATGAATGAGGAACAAGGGGGAGAAGAAGGGTGGAAATGGTGGGGGAAAGGGAGAGAAGCAAACCATGAGAGACTCTTGAATGCTGACAAAAACTGAGGACTGATGGATGTGGGGGGAGGGGGGGTTGGGCATGGAGAAGGACACTTGTGGGGATGAGCACTGAGTGTTATGTGGAAACTAATTTGACAATAAACTATTAAAAAAAAAAAAAGAATGAATGAATGAGTATGTGAATGAATGAATGGACTTTTTCTTCTTCTCCTGGACAGATCATTAACAAACAAAGCCTCTAGGCTGCAGTACTCTTGCTGGTCATTGGCTTAAACAGAGCTAAGGAAAATATCCCTTGGCCTTGGAAGATAACCCTTGATTTGATTCCAAGTCTCCCTAGTTTTTCATCAGTGCCAGCACCTGCTGAAAAGGACCATCAAACTGAAACTACTTTTGACTTATTTGCAATCTTTCTTTAAAGTTTACCAAGAAAGGAGCCATAAAAGACTCATCTGATATTTTTTCCAGAATCCACATAGACAATAAAGGCATTTATCTAAATAATGTTTTGGCTTCACACAACATCAATAAACACTTCATGGAGATTAAACTGACTGAAAACCTTTTATACTTGTCAACTGATTTCTGTTGGCTGTGTTGATTTCCTTTATAAAGAATAAAAAGAAAGTGAAGTTGTTTTGTGCTAATACATTTGGGGGTGGGTAAATGATTTTCCTTAAATCACATTTTCCTGACAATGAACATGGAGTGGAAGATTATTAAAACTGATCTTTCACGATGTTGTTTGCATACCTCAGACAAATATGTGGGGCTGTCTCCATCAGTGAATGCCATGTGTCGGTGTGATTGATGAATTATAATTAACCTTGGCAACATGTTTTTACAGCTAAACTAGATCAATCGAAATTAGTTATCCTGAGAGACAGTAAAATCACTTCTATCCTTAGCTTACTACAAGAAGTAATGGCCTTTCCCAGGAAGAGTTCTCAAAATATAGCGAACACGCACTTTGCTATTGAATCTACTCACTTAAAGTAAATGAGAGGTCAATGGGATTGAAATAACTTAACTTGAATGAGAGAAGTCTCCAGGCTGATCTGACAGTACCCCTCTCAGGATCACTAAGTGGGGATTGGGGGCAATGCCAATTAAGAGTTGAGGCAAGTACCTACATAAAACAAGGGAAGGAAAGGAGAGGGAGAAAGGTAGCACCTCAGAACTTCTCTTCCCCCTATCCAAACAGAGGGAAAAGCTGAGTAGAGGATCTTTATTTTCTAAACATATATTAATAAAGGTGGTGCCGTGTATACTAACACTGAATTTTATAGAAGGATAAGTAGGGCGAGAAATATAGGTCATTTAAACAGTTTGGTTCCCTTTTGCTTAGCATGTCATGTGACAGTTTCTCCTGGGTGATGCCTTTGACAATGTGATGCAATCTAGTCCTTGGACAATCTCCTTCTAGAAGACTTTATCCCAAATGTTTCCTCGGGCTCGCTTCTGTAGCACGTAGCACACATACAATTGGAATGACCCAGAGAAGAGTAGCATGGTCCCTGTACAAGGACGACACCCAAATGTTTCCTCATTGCACCCAGCAATATTCGAATCTTCCAGCTATCAGATGACCTTATATTCCTGGCTTGTGCAGAGCTCGAAGAAAGGCTATGAAAGATAACCATAAACATTATCCTGAAATTCATTTACATACTCCCTTAATCATAGCCCTTGTGCTTTTAATAGTAATTACAGGCATTTTGGAAGGCATCGCTTTGGAAGCTCTGTAAAACCTTTTGGCGAGGTCTTTCGTCAACCTTTGGACTACATAGTAATAAATTAGCTTCTATATATAGCTCCTATGCTCGATCATCCTGCATTTCCTGTGCTTGCAAGAAGGTTCCCAATAAGGCAATTATTTATCACTGTATTAGCAAGGAGTACTCTAATAGCTCCTTTGCATGAGACATGCGCAATTAAGTGAAGAGAAGTTGCAGCTTTTACAACCCCCTAATGACAGTCCATCCTGTGCCAGCTGGCCCACCCAGAGCAGACTGATGTCTACTTGCCAGGGGCAACCTTTGGACCTGGAAACAGAAACTCTAAAGATAAATCTCAGTGTCTGATAGTTATGGCCTGATTCAATAGATCTCATTTTTTAAATTTTATATTTGCACATGTAATTTGGCTCCTTCCTGAAAATTTTCTGATATTGTAAACTGTGGAGAGAGTTGTGAGTTGGAATTGGCCTGTTCATGAACTGGAAGACTTGGGGTGACATCCTGGTACTCTTACCCCGTTCTGGGTAGAGAAAGGAGAAGTCATGTGCTTGCATGTGTTGGTCATGGTAAGAGTGGCATGCGACACTGTGCATTGTCACGAGGCCGTAGCTACTGGCCGTTAGACCCGAGTGCATTACATCGATACCTCAGGGGAACAGACCCAGAAGCAGGAAGGCCCTCTCTGACCCACACCTCACTTTTATTTTCCAGATTAGACTCTTTTCAACATTTTCTTTGGAGAAAAGTCCATGGGTTTATTCTATTTTAATTACTTGCATTGTCACAGTGGGGGCTCCTGAGCCAGTATCCATCTGGGATAAATTGTGGCCATGAGATGCCCAGTCATGGACCCAGATGGAGGTAGTATGATTGCAGAATGAATGGTGTGCAGAAAGAAAAAGAGAATTGGAGAATTTAACGTTAGGAAGGAGATTTATAGGGACTCATTAGGACAACAGTATCCCTGTTGTGGTTAACAGAAGAAGTTTCCAGAAACACCTTGGCATTTTTAGATGGGATGCAGGAGCCAGGCAGAAACAACAGAGGAAGAATTTTGGTGCCAAACTGAGCTGCCTTGGTCAGGAGGGTGAGGAGAGGCACAGAGGGGTGGGGGAGCTGACTACCGGGACGCTGGTCCCCACTACTGTACTTCAGCTGGGCATTCAGTTTGCAGGAGGGACAGTTGGGGCACTCGAGTAGCTCCTAGCACTGAGTCCAAAGGGTTAAACTCCCATCTTCTGCCAAGAGACTTTGCATGGGGCACTAGGATGCTCTCCCTGATGTGGCTGGGTGTAGGAACCCAGGGAGGGCAGAAGATGGAGAGGGTGCACCCAGCAGCCCTCATCTCATGGGCAACAGGCATTAAGTGCGTCTTGCCCTATAGTAGCTTTTACTTTATTTTTATATTGTCTATTGGATAGGTTTGACGGTAGAAAGGGCTGTTGCAGAGGTCTGTTGGTTGCTTTATTCTGTATTTTACATGAAGTGTTTTGATTCCAGGTAGGATGGGAATCTTTTCCCCTTTTCCCCAGTGCTGTATTCCACACCTGTGCTTGTATGGATGGTGGGTCTCAAACTCAACTGACCACAGGGGATGAACAGAAATGGAAGTTTGGGGTCAGGGCAGTGGGGACTTGATGGGCTGAAGAATCTACGTCCTGTCTATTGAAAGTGGCCCAGTGCTGCTCCACTGTTGTTATTTTCCAGGAGTAGATGGATGTGCACTAGGCAGATGACTGGAAGTTTTTAAAGAAAATTTTAATTTTGTGACATTACAAATTTTAATTTTGTAACATTACAGCATTCACCTGCTCTGGTATAAGTGATTTGGAACCAATGAAAAGCGTGGTTTCATGTTGGAAAAGTCACTTCCTTGTCTCTGGCCTAGTCCCACTGATGGTGGGTCCCCCTGGAGGCCAAGGCACTGCATAGGATTTGGGGGTGGCAGAACTGAAGAGCTCTGTAACATGAAAAGTTACAAGGATGACTCAGAGCACCTGTAGCCCTTGAGCTTCAATCCCAGCAAGCTATTTACCAGCCGTGTGACCTTATGCAGATTGTTTAATGATTCTGGCCTCAGTTTCCTCATTTATCAAATGGAGAAAATACAAGCCTGTGCTTCATAAAACTGTTGTTTTGATTATGTCAGTTGATGCACTTTAGTGGCAGAGGTGTTTGCCATTGCCATTAAGAAAGAGGGAAGGAGGTGGGACATGGTGGCCCCTAGGTGGGAGTCTGTGAGTAGCTATGTCCAGGCCACTGGGATGCTTTTCCACCAGCACCTCCACATACTTCCTGATACCAAGGTTAGGACCCTGGTGTCATGAGTTTGTAACATACTTCCTGTGTCACTGTGCCGCTTCCCTACATGCAGAGCCACTTGACAAACAGAGACAGCTGGCTCTTAGAACTCAGACTCTGGCTCTTGTGTTTATTTGCTGTATTGCTTTGAGTTGTTGTCTTACTCCGTCTTAATCTCGCTCTCTTTGCTTTCCATGCACACCTTGCTCCATGAAGGTTGAATATCTCCAACACAATTCATGACGCATAATGCGTGAGTTCTCCTATCCTCTTGATCTCAGGCTAGTGAAACGCTCACCATTATGATATGGGAAATACTCTGAAGGAAACAGAGAGGAGGAAAGTGGGCTTCCAGTGGTGAAGATTGGGTTCTTTGTGTGCTTGGTTCTGGAGTGGGATTGAAGTCACTTGGGGGTTGATTTGCTGTGTTGGCCTCTGGTGAATTTGTTGGTTCCACAACGCCATTCAGGAGTTTATCCATGGTTTTTCGTATTTCTTAGCACAAATGTAATTGAGGAGCTTGAATTCAGGGTACGTTATTTTTTGAGAAAATTAATAATTACACAAACATGCGATGCTTTCTGGCAGTACATGAAGTCAAGCTTTCATTGGAAAATAGCTATTATAACTCAGCAATTGAAGTGTTCCTATGCAACCTTGATTCATTTTTGCCAAAAATAGTTCAACCTATAAATAGCCAGTTAGGAACAAAGAAGTGGGAGAAATAAATTTCCAGCTCAGTGTCTATGGTATGCAACATCATATGAGAGCTTAGGGAAACACACACAGCAGCAGATTTTCAATAAAGGAGATGCAATAATATCTATTATAACTATGCTAAATATATTGATCCTTGTGAATTACTCATACCAAGAAATGTGTTCTCAGTGACCTGGAAGATGCCATGACACCCAGCCTCAGATTGGGTCATGGGAATCACCTGTGTGGCCCCATACCATGGTGCTTATCACAAGGCATCATTTCTATGTATCTCTTGACAAAGTCTTTCAAATCCTTTATGCTGAAGACTGTTGTTTCATCTTTGAATTTTTGACAGTGCAAAGCATGCCAGGATTTCATCGTGTTGCTTAGAAAAGAGTTCTTGAATGAATGCATGAGTGAAATTGGGGTTATGATTTGGCTTCTCAGTGGCACATAATTTTCTCAGTTTGCTTAGAAGGAAAAATGAGATGGGGGAGGGGAGAGCAAGCGAAAGTGCCATTGCCATTCTTAGCATGGACTTTCAACATGAATTGTTCCAATACAAAGCACACACTCAGAACCTAGAATTAACTGGCACTCACTGTATGCCACCTGATGATAGTGACAAATGAACCCACTTTAGAATGGGAGCCAATATCTGCGTATCAAGGAGCTGCAGAAATGACAATGAAAAGGTGCATAGCAAGTGATGAATGGTCAGATGTGGATCCATGAGCCCCTTCCTCCAGAAATGGATAGTTTAATTGTTCCCAAGTTGAATTCATACCACAGACACCATAAACAACTTAGTTTAATCAACCAGGAACATGGGCTCTCATAGATTTAAATTCACTGCAGGTGATGTTTCTATAAAGCTGTGGAGATGCTTGTTTCACATAGATGTAAGAGGGAGCACAAAAACAGTGATGTCATCCCCATGATTTAGACTAGAGTATTTACCCTACCAAGTTAGCACTTTATTAACAAGCAATGGTGCTTATCAGAGGAACCTATTTTTCATTTGATCTGTTTCTTTGAAAAGGTCAACTTTTCTACAGAAAAAAATATTTCTATTTCATCAATGATTTCCTTAATAACTTCTTTAATTTCTCATTTATTTATAGATCTCTTCTTTTCTCTCTTCTTTCTATATAGCGATTTAGTTTTAACACGCCCTAAACACATGGCATTGAATACTCGGGGTCTAGGAAGAGATATTTTTTCTTTCTCTTTTCCTTTCCTTTCTTTCTTTTTTTATTTTTTTAAAATATTCTCTGTTGGGTTAAGTGCCCAACCCTTGATCTCAGCTCAGGTCTTGATCTCAGGTTTTTGAGGTAAAGCCCTGCATTGGGCTCCACACTGAATGTGAAGCCTACTCTCTTGTCTCTCTATTTTAGGATGTATTGACCTTCTTCAAAGAGGCACATGCTCTGTAAACTTGTGTTTCATGTTAATCTTACTCTCATACCAGATCTTCTTTCCATTTAATTCCATTTACTTGCTCCCCAGTTCTATAATGTATGCATTTTTCTTTTTTAATTGGTGCTTACAAGTAGACAGGAAAACACAGTATATTTAAAACCCACTCAGCTTTAAATTAAGATTTTAGCTGTATCTGAAGAATCCCCCAAGAGACCATATTTTAGAAAAGAGATTATGGTTAAACTCCTCATTCAACTTGTATTTATTTGGTTGATAACATCCCTTTTTTTTCTGAAAAAGATCGAAGAAGTTGTTCCCCTTGGGCCTTGGTTAGCAAAGGCTCAGCCCTCAGCAGGAAACAGATCAGCCTTCTGAGACGTTCCTCTTGCCTTTGGAGGATTACAGGCTTATAGTCACAAAGTGGGTAAAGGAGCATCTGGATCAGGGGGTGGAAACTTGAATTACCAAGTCGTTCTAAGGGAAACTAGATCTTCTAACTTAAACGGACAAGAATTAATCAATCTTTTATCTTTCAATATGAATATTTCCTATAGGATGGAACAGTCTTTATTGAGGAATACTTTAGAAGACTCGAATTTAGGGAAATCCTGAATTTCTGGGACTCAGTAGTCTGGTACCTAGTGAGGAGATGAAGAGAAGAGTTAATTAAAGTACTGTAACATCAGGAGAATTTGACAATCTGAACTGCAACCCAGCTAAGAAGAAGGAGGGGGCAACATTAGCTGATGGAGCATGAGAAAGCATTGGTCAAACAAGAGGAGGGCTTCTGGGGGTGAGGGGAGGGGAGGGGTGAGCAGCATCTTGGAAGATAAGAGATAATGCTTTCCTGAGATTTCTAAAGCATCTTTAGTTTTTATTGTTTGCAATTTTTTTTTTGTTTTTGTAATAAGATTAATTTTTGTAGATTCAAGTTAGGCTGAATTCTGGGTTCAGTGTCATAGATAAAAACTGAAGCTGGTAAAGAAGAGACCAAAGCTAAAGTGACAGGTGGCTATTAAAATTCATATTATGAGCAGCCTGCACCCATGTCTTCTCCTTTCTTGACATGTTGGCCCAGCTCTTATGTTCAGCCCGTTGTCATTATATAAGAGATAGATGTTGGCCATGATCATTAGGGCTAAATCCTGGCAAGAAAAGTTGGCCTGGCCAAATTTAATTCTTCCAGAAGTCAAGGCTGATACTCAGATCTTCATTCTGATACATTTCTGGGGACAAAACTATGGATAGATAATTCTCTGTAAGGGATGCCCCAATAGAGTCCCACTCATTACTTTATGATTACTTGGAAATTGAGATATATATCTTTGTTTGGTGCTGTGAATTTCTCTTACTATCTTTAGGAGCCAAATTGCATTCAAATAAATTTCCCATATATTTATTGAATGGTGACATGGAGTTTTACTTCTGTTTATTGTGAGGGTATTGCATTTTTCCCATGTCACTTACATTATTTCATTGAATACCCCTCTCCTAAGTAGCTATTATCATTCCCATTTCATCACAGAAGAAACCAAGGATCCCAAAGTTTAATTTACATGGTGTTATTCTACTAGTGAGTGGAAAGAGCTTAGGACTTGAAAGTGTGTATAGAAGAGATACTACTTTTGCTGGGCTGTAGAGGATGAGGAGCATGTTCACTGATGCTCATGCAGGAGGAGGTGGACACAGGCCTGGATGCCATGCTGTCCAGATGCGTTCATTCAGTCAACAAATATTTATTAAGTTGCTATCACATGCCATGCACTGTTCCAAGTAATGTAGATAAAACTGTGCGAAGAAATTCTTTGTCCTCTGGAGCTCATTCTCCAGTGGAATGTGGCATTGCCATGGTAATGATGCTGACTCAGTGGTTTGCAGCTCTAGCTGGCCCTTGCATTTTTCAGGTGTTGTGCATGCCCTCTGATGGATAACCCTCTATATATGCTGGCTTGTCATCCCATGCTCAGTGTTACGAAACATACTTGTGAGATAGGTCATGAGTATCTTGATACATTTCCATGTACCAGACATCATCTGCCTGTAAGTGCACATTTGGTCATGTTAGCATTAATAGGCACGCTATAGTGGCTGCTAGACCAGGGCACCTCTTCCCACCTTAGGCAGTGATTTATATGCACATATTTCTTTAGAAAAATTCTGCTTCTTCTACCCCTGAGGATGTCTTTCAGTGGACCTTTCTTATTTCATGTTTATCTATGAACGTCTCACCTTCTTTGTGGTCTGAGGTGTTAGAGAGAGTAGGGTACTGGCTCTTCAACTCTTTGTTTATCAACCTGGCCTTTGGCTAATTCATTTTCTTTTTTTTTAATTTTTATTTATTTTCATTTTTTAATGTTTATTTTTGAGAGAGGGAGACAGAGAGAGACAGAGTATGAACAGGGAAGGGACAGAGAAGGAGAGGGAGACACAGAATCCAAAGAAGGCTCCAGGCTCTGAGCTGTCAGCACAGAGCCCGACGTGGGGCTCGAACCCACGAACCGTGAGATCATGACCTGAGCTGAAGTCGTACGCTTAACCAACTGAGCCACCCAGGCACCTCTGGCTAGTTCATTTTCTGATTATATCCTTCATTCCATCAGTGCTCGAGACTAAAATAGCAAGGCAGACAGGGTGAGGAAAAGGGTACGTAGGATACCTCTTTCTGTTCCTCATTTCTCCTCTCTTCAAGAAAACCCTTTTTCTCTCTACCTTCAGCAGCAAGAGGCATCAGAGAAGGCCAATGGCTAACTAGTTATCTTGTGCTCTGCTTCAGAAAAGAGCAAACTAATTGCACCACAGGTAGAATGCTTATCACACAAATAAGAACATAAGTTCCAATATCTGTGAAAGATTATTTGAAGAAAAAAATTGTAGAGTACATTCAAGGTTATCCTTGTAATAACATGATTCTCTCTTCCTTGCATTCTGTTTGCATTCTTGGGTTGGAATAAAAGATTAATCTACTGGAATTTCAGCAACATAGGCTGTGTTCATGGGAGCTTGTTACATATGAAAAGAATATTAATTTCTAACAGCTTTTCAATTTTTTGCCATGAAGTTTCATATGATATATATCATTGTGTCTTCATTTTTTTCCATACATGTGAAAACACCAAATGAAAAACATTTTTGCCTCAATATAGTATTTTTAACCAAAGTTCTTAAAATAATGACTTTGTAGTGAATGCATACAAATATATTTACAAAATGGAAAGCTCATTTAGTGATTGCAAAAGGAATAATGGCTTTAATAACCACTGCTCCACTTGGCGTCTGCCTGCAAGCGTTGTTAGAACAATAAGCATCACCCAATTCCCTGTGGCCCTGTTTTCTTTGAAGGTTCTATTTATGCCATTCTAATTTTGACATTTTCAAATAAGAGTATGGCATCTGTTGAATAAATGATCACTCAAAATGGATTTGCCTCAATTATCACTCTAGTTTTATCTACTTAACTACAGACTCACCTTTCTTCCCTCCTGCCGACCATTGACACCTGCATTCTCGCTGCAACATCGTCTTCAGGAAGGACTATAGAACTGTTGTTGCCTTAAAAAGGATTTTAAGCCTGTGGCTTTGATTTTTTTTTTTTTTTTTTTTTTTTTTTTTTTTTTTTTTTAAACTTGA
>NW_027533256.1:4208108-4209731 GCF_008692635.1 Crocuta crocuta
GTTTGTTTTGTTTTTTTTTTTTGTGTTTTTTTTTTTTTACTTATTTGAGTATAGCTGACACACAGTGTTCCATTACTTTCAGGTGTACAACATAGGGGTGATGTGATTCAGCATCTGTCCACATTATGTTATGCTCACCACAGATATAGGTACCCTTTATCACCATACAACACTCTTGTGGCATCACTTGCTATATTCACTATACTGTGCTTTTCATTCCTGTGACTTATTCATTCCTTAACTGGAAGCCTGTACCTCCATTGTCCTTCACCCATTTTGCGATCCTGACTTCCCTTTTAAACTCCTGATGTTATAACATTGCTCCTGTTCCCACTATTATTGCATTTCTGTTGCATGAATGATCTTCTTCTCAGAACTGCACCAGCATCTTTAGGAGAGTAGCATTTGGATGTAGCATATTTGGCTGCTCTGATAAATGGCTGACAGTACCATTGAAGACACCATGTCACAATTGCTCTGCCTAATTATGATTTTTGTACTGTTTTTTAAAGTTTATTTACTTATTTTGAGAGACAGAGCAAGCGAGCAGAGGACAGTCATAAGGTTTGAGGGTCTCAAACTCATAAACCATGAGATCATTACCTGAGCTGAAGTCAAGAGTCTGACACTCAACCGACTGAGCCACCCTGGCTTCCCATGATTTTTTAATGTTATATTAAACTTTGACTGCACAACTTTTTAGATTCAGTTCTTCTGTTGCATTCTAATGGCAAAATTCTTATTTTGCCCATGTATTTAATCATGAAGGACATTCTAATATTGTCCATATTATATACTTATTCTCTATTTGTACTGTGAATTAACATTAAAACAACAAATTAGTGTATTTTTTTCCTCAAAGACAATAAATTGTAACTCTCTGAGTCTTAATTGTTGATAAAAAATCTATTAATTTTGGTATATATTTCCCAATGATTACACACTTACCTGGATGTATTTTCTTTTAATTTTTTAAAGTTTATTTATTTTTGAGACAGGGAGAGAGAGAGAGGGTGAGAGAGAGCAAGCATGAGTGAGTGAGGGGTTGGCGGGGGGAGGGACAGGGGATCTACAGCAGGCTCTGTGCTAACAGCAGAGAGCCCGACCTGTAGCTCGAGCTTACTAACCATGAGATCATGACCTGAGCTGAAGTTGTACGGTTAAGCAACAGAGCCATGAAGTCTCCCCTACTTGGATATATTTTATAAACTGCAAATCTTGGTAGCTACCTAGAACTAGTCCTGCTCAAAGACTCATCCTTAAATATTTTTAAACATGCATTTTATGCACACATGCTCACACACACATGCACACACACCACATTTTTTTCCCTTTTGTACTAACTTGGGCATCTGGTTTCAATTGCCTTACATGTCTTCTTGGTTAATACTATTGCAATTGCACTGGGATATCTATCAAAATGATATGTGGATCCTAGAATTAATAAATAAGTTCAGCAGGGTTGCAAAATACAAGTTCAACAACACACACACATACAAATCACATTTTTATATATTATCAATGAACATGGAAACCAAAATAAAAGCTGCAAAAAAGTTGTAAAAGCAGTTTGATGGAGGAAGGATCCATTTTCCAACAAATAGTTCTGGAACAATAAGATAT
>NW_027533256.1:4209868-4220180 GCF_008692635.1 Crocuta crocuta
AAACCAACAAATCCCCTCCACCCCCAAATGACCTCAACACCAGCCTAATGGTTTATAAAGCAATTAAGTTAAAATGGATTAAGCACTTAAACCATAAAACTACAAAATGGACAATGTGATGTGCATTTGAAACTATAAAACTTTTAGAAAAAAAAAATGAAGGAGAAAACCTTTGGGATGTGGCACTCACCAAAGTATTGTTAAACTTGACACCAAAAACACAATATATAAAAGGAAATTTTGAAGAATTGGACTTTAACAATATTAAAAATTTTTGCTCTGAGATATATCCTGCTATAAGGTTGAAAAGATAAGGCACAGCCCGGGAGAAGACACTTTCAAACCACATATCTGACAAAGGACTAGCATCTAGAGTATAGAAGGAACTCTCAAAATTCAGCAGCTTAATAATAATTAGAAAATGAGCCAAAGACTTTGACACGTTCACTGTAGAGGATATACAGAGGGTAGTTAAATACGGAAAAAGGCGCTTGACATTATTAGCAAATTAAAACCACGGTGAGATGTCACTACGTACCTGTCAGAATGACCAAAATTCGAAAAGGGAACAAAAAGAAAATGTGGCCACACTAAATGCTTTTGAAGATGCAGGGCAAACGGAATTTTCAAACATGGGTGGTAGGAATGCAAATAGAACAGCATTATAGAAAACAGTTTGCCATTTTCTTAAACCTAAGGCACTTACCATATGACCCAGCGGTTGCATTTTTGGGCATTTACTCTAGAAAAATAGAAACATACTAACACAGAAACTTCTACATGAATGTTCATACCAACTGTATTCATAATGGCCCCAAGTTGGAAATAATCCACTTGTACTTCAGTGGATGAGTATTGTCTGTAATACATCCAAATTATGGAATACTACTTATCAAGGAAAAAAAAAGTATGAACTATTGGTACACTAACTTAGATGATCTAGAAAGAATTATGCTAAATTTTAAGAGCTAAACCACAGAGGTTAAGTACAGTGTGATTCCATTTATATAACATTCTTGAAATGGCCAAAATACAGAAATAGAAAACAAACTGTAGTTTCCAGGATTTACAGAAGGGGTGAGAGTGGAAGGAAAGTGGCCACATTAAAAGGCAACATGAGATATCCTTTTATCCATTTAAATATCTTCGTTGTGACATTGTAGGATCATGTTGTAAGATACTACATTTGTAAGAAACTGAATAAACCTGGATCTCTATGTAGTATCCCTGATAACTCCATATCAAACTGCAGTTACCTCAAAATTGCAAGTTTCATTAAAACAAGCAAATAAACATGGGACGCCTGAGTGGCTCAGTCAGTTAAGCATCTGACTTCAGCTCAGGTCATGATCTCACAGTTCGTAGGTTCGAGCCCCACATTGGGCTCTGTGCTGACAGCTAGCTTGGAGCCTGGAGCCTGCTTCAGATTCTGTATCTCCCTCTCTCTCTGACCCTCCCCTGCTCATGCTGTCTCTCTCTCTCTCTCACAAATAAATAAAACATTAAAAAGTTAAAAAAATAAAAATAAAACAAGCGAATAAACAAACAAACATGTACATGGATGAGACTTCCAGCTCCTCTGTGGATGCTCCCTTAATCCCCATGCCTAGGCGGGGACTTTATTTCTAGCTATAAGTTAGGCACTTCAGCCTCTTTTTAAAAACTATTTTAGTGTTTATTTATTTGAGTGAGAGAGAGAGAGAGAGAGAGAAAGAGAGTGAGCTGGGGAGGGCCAGAGAGAGAGGGAGACCTAGAATCTCAAGCAGACTCAGTGGTCAGCACAGAGCCTGACACGGGGTTCAAACTTACTGACTGAGATCATGTCCTAAGTTGAAGTCTGACACTTAATTGAATGAGCCACCCAGGCACCCCTAGGCTCTTCAGCCTCTTACATTGAACTCAAATTTTTGTTAATTCACCATGGCATGGTACCCTAACAACTTGATAGATGCTGCAAAAATGACATCAGTACATCTCATATTTATCAAAAGCTTATTTGATAACAGCAGTATTCAGAAAGAATTACTTGATTGCCACATTTTTTAAAACTTATCTTAGAGGCTAGAGAGGGTAGAATTGAGTGTCTGGGTTTATTTATTTTTGAACCACCCTAGAACTGCATTTATAGACTCATGTTTTCATGGACCTATGAGAAATATCTTTTTTCTCTTTAATTATATTTTCATATGCATATTGTAAATTATATAATCAGGTTTTCTCCTTTGCTTAGGTAACCGAAATGATAGAGCTAAATAGGGACCAGTCTCTAGCATTGTGTAGGTTGTTGTGACATGCTTTTTCAGGCATGGGAAAGTGTTTTACCTTTAATTGATATGTGTTGTTAAAACTTATGAGTCTTTGGAAACTGCTGTAAATCTCTCTTAGAATAAAGCAAAATAAATACACCTTGATGCATATCTGCATCAGCCCCTTAATTTGTCATAATTATGTGAGTATGTTCTGGATGTACATTAAGAAATTTGAGATCTCTCCTCTATTTCTGAAATTTCTCTAGGTCTCCTACAAACTTAACTTTATCAAGCATAGCTTAGAAAACCAAGTTTTGAATCTTCTTCTTTGACTTCTTTTCTCTTATTAACCCTCTGACAAATAGGGTAGTTTGAACTTGCTACCCTGGTTGGGACCTTTAACATCCTTCCAGTATGTTCTTCTTTACTTCTCACCAAGGCAGAAAAATAATCTGACTTGCATGCTCTCCCTGAGCATCATGGGAGTCATCCAAAAAGAGAAATGGCACCAAGGCCTTGGACATGTATTCTAATTTAATCTTAGTTTCAGTTTTCTCTGATGGAAACCATTCTTTGACCTTTTCAATCCCCACTAAATTCAGTTCATATTTCAAACCCCCTTCAAAATGGCCAGTTTATTTAACTGTAAATAAAATTATCCTTGGATAGATGCAAGATGGATAAAGCATTGTTTTCGATAAATGGAAAATATTGAGTCTGTCATTTTTAGGGTCATTTCTAGAGTGAGTAGGAACTATTGAATTTTTTATAAAGCTGTATTGTATAACTAATAAACTTAGAAATTATATTTTCCTTTTCATGGAGTGCATATGTGTTTGTTAGTTTGAGCATCATGTACGCATGCATTCACCACATCCATATTGTGCTATAAGACTTCTTAAGTCATTTTTGTGGAAATAATCCCTTTGGCTTATCATTTATCAAGACCATGAAAATTTAAAATCTGCATCAAAATGCCTGCTCATTCTTCAGTTCCTATTTCACCACATGATTTTTCCTTGGGTTATTCTGTGATTTTTTCTTCTTTTATTTCTCACTTCTAGAAAATATGAATTTGCCATGCATAATATCTGATGTGTCATGTACTCAAGGAATGAAAATATTTGAGAATAGCTGCTATAGACCAATCAGCATTGGTTATAGTTCTGTTTGTTCCCTTCTGTTTTTTTAATAGCTCCTAAACATTGTAAGTTCATAGCCATGGATTTTTAAGAAACAATGAATGATAAAGATACAATTTCCTAATGAATCTAAGTAATATGTACAAATAAATGAAGAAGCCATGAAGTGAAATGTAGATGATAAAGTTTAAACATGAGACTGGTGTGCTATCTGACTGATTTAAAAATGCAGTGCTGTGTTCAGCCTGTTTATGACTAATGTTAAGTATTATTTTAAAAAAAATACAGACCTTGGTCTGTTTTGTTTCACTAAGAATATGACTAATCCTTCCCCAGATTAGGAGAGTTGAGCTGATGCAGTTGACTATCAATAATTGAATTCCTAAAACAAAAATAAATATGACTAGTTTCATTTAAAATGTACATGGGACTCCATGGAAAAGAACAAAGATTGATGATTGTGCTGTAATGGAATTGGTTGGTTGCCAGCTATAAGCTTCATTCAAGAGTGGCAGGTGTATTGTAGTGGAATGAACAATGAGCTTAGTGTCAGAATCTCTAACTGTGTGACCTCGAGGAAGTTTGGTTTTGTTATCAAGGGTACATTTCTAATAGATGCGACCCTCTGGGATCATAGGCAAAGTTAGAGAAGGCCATAAACAAGTCTCCCTAACAGAATTTTAGAGTATCTTACTGTCATGCTGTCTTCCATGTCCTGGGACCTGGGCTCGGGGTGTCTCCAACCTAGTGCCCAAAAATATCTTCTAGGAAAAATAAAGAAAAATCCTCCTCTTCTGAAACCTTTCAGCCCTCTCCAATTATCACCATGCACAGTGATTTTATTCAGGATACAGTATGCTATCATTATCTCTGACCTTTAGAAAATTTGGAGAAGTCTGCTCTCAAATTTTTATTATCTCAATTTTCTCAGCATCTTCTACCAGTCAGTAGAATATTTTGGTATATATTTTTCTCCTTACATTTATTTACTGATTCAAGAAATGTTTATTGAGTTTCCTATGTGATAGGTGCACTGCTAAGCTCTGGGATCCCAAAGGTGAACAGAATCAGGAAAAAACAAAAATCAAAATCCAAGCATCTGTCCTTAGGGAACTTCAGTAATTACCTCAAGTAATTACATAGATAAATGTAAAATTATTACTGAAGTAAGTTCTGTAAAGAAGAAATCTGGTGCAAGCAGTACATGTGATGGTGGCTTTTATCTAAGCACAGAGCCCTGCAGTTAAGTAAGAGTTAAAGCTGAGTCAGTGAGGAACAGAGAGTTCATATTCCCTGAGGATCATAATAATAAAAGTAATAGCTGATATTTATTGAGTGCTGTTTTAAGCTCTTTTCATGTATTTAGTAACTTAATCCTTGTTCAAGCCTTATAAAGTAATTACTTACATAATCTCCAGTTTACAGATGAGGAAATTGAATACAGAAATGTTAAGTAACTTACATAGCATCACACAGGTAATAAATGGAGAGCCAGGATTTGATATAGATAATCTGACCCACAGACTGTGCTGTATCTGCTATCAAGGAGCATATCACTCACAGGCTATACTATAGCAAGAGGCCAGATAATTTAAAAATGGCCATTGGATTCTGGCTCCAAATGTGGCCTCCACCTTGTTTTGGTAAATAATGTTTTTACTGGAATACAGTCATGCTTATTCTTTTATGTACTCTCAGAGGATCCTTTGATGTTACAGTATTGGAATTGAGTAGTTGTGACAGAGACGCTGCGGCTTGTAAGACCTCAAGTATCCACTACCTAGCCCTTTGCAAAAAATGTTTGCTAACCCCTGTAGTGGACAAAAGGTATCCAAAACTCCAAACAGAGGGCATCCAAGGAATGGCAGGATCCAAGGAAATCCCCCAATTCCACGAGGATGCAAAAAGCACCCAAGTCTGTAATGAATATCTACGTGCTTTTTTAGCTGAAAATACAGAAGGGAGCACTTTACCAAAGAACAACGCTATGCTGTATGAAAGGACTGTTTTCATTATTGGTTTGGCCCAAGTTGTAAATTATAAACCAGATGAAACATTTATTCAGAGGTCCTGGAAGACTGCCAGGTAGTTATATACCGATAAAGAAGTGTAAACACATTATTAGTTTGGGGATGAATAGATATTAGAAGTTATTTAGGTTTTATGTTAATAAAAAGTATTTTTCATGGTATCTACTGAAATATTTATGGGTGAATTGGCCGGCTTCTTGGATTATGGCAAAAATATTTTTTAATGTATGAAGTATGGTGAAAAAGATAGCCAAATTAACGAGGCTTGTTTAAGCTAAATGATTAATATATTAGGATGTCTTACACCATTCTTTTTACTTTTATGTGTTTGAAAATGCCTCTAATCAAAAGTTAAAAAAGTAAAATGTAAATTATTAAGACAGTTTCCATATTTTCTCATGAACCAAATACAGAAAAACTCAATATTGTCATCAGAGGCTTGTCATAACATTCATTTGTTATTTTCTTTGTTCCATCAGAAAAGAATTGATGAATTGGCGTTGAGCATAAATAAGGAGGATGAGACACCTTTTGGGCAATTACAAATAATTTGACAACTTTATTTTGCCCTACTTGCCACTCTGCCAGAGTGAAGTGGACTGTGAAGGATGGGCAGATGGCAAAGGAGAGTTCCCATTCACAGAGAATCACCGACGAAGATACATTTCCCCTCTTGCCTTGCTTCTTTCCCTAGTGGATATATTAGGAAATATTTGAGGGAGCAAATATACTCTGAATTAGAAAAAAACCTCTTAAAGATCATTTTCTTGCTCTTAAAAAAGGAGGATATAAAATATGCATAAAATATACCTTGCAGCAATTAATTTGAATATTATATCTTATCAGCATATAATATTTGTGTTGTGTTTTAGCAATGATATCTAGCACCTGTCGAAAACAAGGTTTCAGTATGTCAATCAAACTGACAATTCTGAAAATATCACCGGCCAATTTTTCTTTTTTACATGCTCCTCTGCCAGTCTGTCTCTGGCAGTATCATTTCCATTTTGATTTCTAATTTGATCCAGAAATGATACATTAGTGACTTCTTAATTTGCAAGTATCTAAGATTATTGATATTTTAAAATATAGATATAGGGTTTTTTTTTCTATTTGAAGGAAATAAGATTCTGTATGTAGTTAGTCATTTATTTACTTATTTTTGAATAATTATCAAGTGCCCTGTACCAGGCATTGTTTCAGGCATGGAAGAAGTAGCAACAAGAAGCAAAACAGCTAAGCTTTTACAAACTTTACATTCTGGAGTTTTAAAATCAAATTGCTACTATTATATTCAGTTCATTTACAGCCCCAAATTTGTTTTACTAATTCTAACCCATTATGAAAGAAGAAAATGAAAAGTTTCCTACTGTAATTACATATTTTGTCATAGTCTTCTTGCATTATTATTTTTGAATTCTACATTTAGTTTCTATTATTATTTTATTATTATTATTATTATTATTAAATGTTTATCTTCTAATAAGGAATCACTTTATCCTGATTGGAACTTTAAGTTTAAATATCATCTTATCTGATTATTAATAATTTTTGTTTTTGCTCTGATCTTCTATCTTATTACCTTAGTCTTTGGTTTTTTCATTTATTGATGATCACTTACGTGTTTGGGTGTTTTGGGCTTCTTTCTTGCGGTGTGTAAACAGCATACCACCTGACTCTTACATAATCCCATCAAACACACTATCTTTTAATATTGTTAGTGTTTATTTTTGAGAGAGAGAGAGAGAGAGAGAGAGAGAGAGAGAGAGAGAGAGAGAGAGAGAATGAGTGCGTGTGCTAGCCAGGGAGGGGCAGAGAGAGATGGAGACACAGAATCCGAATCCGAAGCAGGCTCCAGGCTCTGAGCTGTCAGCACAGAGCCTGACAAGGGGCTCAAATGCTTGAGCCTTGAGATTATGACCTGAGCCGAAGTCAGATACTTAACCAACTGAGCCATACAGGTACCCCTACACTATGTTTTAATGTGAATGTTGACTCCATTTACATTTAGGATGATAATATGTGTAACTTTTCTCTTTCCATCTTACTTTTCATTTATTGCTTACTTTTTACTTTTTTCTTCTTTTTTATCTTTTTCTCATTTTTTATTTATTGGTCAAGTTAGTTACTTTGTTTTCCCATTTCATTGTTTGGGCTTACATTTTATAATTCTCTTAGAGGCTACCTTGTGCAGGAGAAAAAGTCCATGTTGTACTTTTTTAATGAAGTATAATTAACATACAATTTTATATTGGTCTCTGATTTGACAATTCTCTACATTATGCTTCACTCACAATGATGAGTGTAGTTCCCATCTTTCACCCCATCATGTTATTATATTGGTGACGATGTTTTGTATGCTTTATTTTTCATCCCTATGATTTATTTTATTGCTGGAAGTGTGTACCTCTTAATCTCCTTTACCTATTTCACCCATCCTCCGACCCTTTCCTCTCTGGCAACCCACCAGTTTTCTGTATTTATGACTCCTTGTTGTACTTCAAACAATATTGTATTGTAACCTGCATCTGTTTTACTAGCATCACTTATTAAAGGAAGAAAACCCTTTTCCCAAGAGAATCCCTACCATACCCACAGTCACATGTGGCTATTTATATTAAAATTAATTGAAATTAAAAACTCTGTTTCTCAGTCCTCGCAGCCACATTTCAATTTATCAAGACTCTAAGGAGGCTAGTGGCTACCATACTGCTAAGTACACATTTAGAGACCATTTCTATCATTGCAGAGAATTCTCCTGGACCACACTGGTTTATATACTACGTATATACGTTGTATACTGCTTATATATTTATAATCAGATCAGTGGGGTCACTGTTAGTAGGCTAAATATTAAAAATTGATAAATAAGTTCAATTTCCTCAACAAACATAAAAAGAGCCATACAATTTCATACCACAAGCTGGTAAAAATAACATCAGTGTCTTAAGTGAGGGTTTATTTAACAATAAATTATTTTAGTTAAGTCAGGGTGTCCCAGGAGAACTGTTTGTAAACAAACTAGCCAGGACTCAATTTCCTGATGACAGGATTTCAAATAAGTTTAAATCTGACAAGAAAAGACCTTCACCTTAACTTGCCTAATGTATATAGAATTAACATCCCTAAGATATCTGACTTGTAAATAGCCTAAAGCTTTTACCATTATCGCAGCAACGGGTTGTAATGTCTGGCTTAATGCAATGTATTCTCAAAGCACCTGTGTCAACAGCCTTTCTGTTTTTTAAGATTATTCATTAACTGTTCAATGAAACATGTGACCTTCAGGTTCAACTACAATTTTATCGGAGGTTAAATTAAATCATTTGGAGACTCAACATTTTATATCTCTCTTCTAGTATTGTTAATCAAACATATCTCTCTACCATCAGATAGGAATAAGATGTACTCTCTTTCCCCCACCAAGACACTGTCAAGGTCCTACTAGTCTCTCTTACATGCCAGAAAGATAAATCTTAGTATAATTTTGGAATTCCTTCCCTCACACACATATGCATATCCACAGAAAGATACATAACTGACCACCGTCCTGTCTGATCCTTTCAATTCACCTGAGGACTATAAAAATATTATAATTTTTGGAGGCTCATGTTATACCTTGAATATCGTCATCATATGGTGCCTGTGACATAGTTTTTTATTTTTGCTTCTTAGTTTATTTATTTACTTTTGAGGGAGAGAGTGCAAGCGGGGAGGGGCAGAGAGAAAAGGAAAGAAAGAATCCCTAGCAGGCTCTGCACTGTCAGTATGGCGCCTGATGAGGGGCTCAAACTCACAAACCATGGGGTCATGACCTGAGCCAAAACCAAGAGTCGGGCACTTAACCAACTGAGCCACCCAGGCACCCCGTGACACAGTGTTTCAAGCCATGGAAATATTCTTTGTAATAACAAAATCAGGAAAATACTTTAATAGTCTTTAATAAGATATGGAAATAAATATATTTGGTCCCTCCTTTATAGACATTTAAGTTCTTTAACATATTTCTAATATAAGCAAGGTGGCAGTGAATAACATTGTCTATTCTTAGGTAATAAAGCATGTCTAGGATACATTCCCAGAAGTAGAACTGTGGGATCATAGTATATGTTCATATATTTTGCTGGATAATGCCGAATTGTTTTCTAAGGGTTTCTATCACCAAACAACGGTCCTACCAGAAATGTATGAGCATACTGTCTTCCTGTCTTCCTGGAGCTTTTCCAACATTGTCAAAATTTTGGGACTTTAGAATTTTTTCAGGCCAGTCTGATAGGTAAAAAATTGTACCACAGTGCAGTTTAAATTTATTTTTCTTATATTTGGAGTATAACTGGGCTCTCTTGGTATGTCTAAGAGCCATCCACAATTCCTGTTTCATAATTGTCTATTTCTTACCACATTTCTTCTCTGTGATCATTCTTTTTCTAATTTTCTAAGAGCACTTTACATAATAAGAAGATAAGCACTTTTTGGAAAAGTTTATAAATAAAATTAATGTTTTCAGGCAATCATTTGCCTTTTGGTTTTTCATAGGGGATCTTTTTGCATAGAACATTACAAAGTACATATGTTTTTTGGGGCATCTGGGTGGCTCAGTCTGTTAAGTGACCCACTTTAGCTCAGGTCATGATCTCATAGTCAGTGGGTTTAAGCCCCATGTGGGGCTCTGTGCTGACAGCCAGGAGCCTGGAGCCTGCTTGGGATTCTGTCTGTCTGTCTGTCTCTCTCTCTGCCCTTTCCCCCATTCACGCTGTCCTTCTCTCTCTCAAGAATAAGTAAACATTAAAAATTTTAAAAACTACATATTTTTTTGTAGGTGAGATTGTTTGCTTGGTTTCTGATTTTTTTTTTTTTTTTTTTTTTTGTTTTTTTTTTTTGTTTGATTTGT
>NW_027533256.1:4220244-4285664 GCF_008692635.1 Crocuta crocuta
TGAGTCATTATATTGGTCCGAATAGGCTAGGTTATGTCTCATATGCTGGTTGGTGGAATTCAATTCCTTGAAGTTATAGGCCTCAAGTCCATGCTTTCTTGCTGGCTTTTAATCTGAAGCTACACAGCCCCAAGAGGGCCTTGCCGTTACCTACCTAAGCCCTGACCAGTGGATTACGGACCTTCATTACATCTGCAGAACACTCCATCATTGCTGTATAATGTAGTGGGATCATGAGGTGACATTCTGTCATTTTCACAGGTTCCATCTGTACACCAGGGAAAGGGATAACACAGAGAATACTGGGGGCAATTTTAAAATTGTACTTAACAACCTATTTCCTTGGGATTTCTCTTCTGATCTCCTTCCTCACATGTCTATTAGTTTCCCAGTGTCTGGAACACATTTATAATCCATTTTAATATCAGGTAGGACTAATTGTCTCTCATCATTCTTTTTTTAAAAAGCTTCCTCTATTATATTTATTTGATATAATTTCCCTACTGACTTTAGAATAAGCTTATCTTGTTAAAAGATAAAAACCTGTAGGGAATTTTATGAGGACAATCATGATATATAAGTCTACTAATGAGGAAGTGGCATGTAAATGATGTGAGGTTTCCAGTTTAGAACCTATTGACTTTCCATTTGTTCAAGACTACTTTGGTATCAATTAACAGTGTTTTAATTTTTTCTCATTTCACTTCTTATACATGTTTTTTTGGCTTTAAGATATTTTTTTGTCTGCCTCTTTTACCAGTGTATCTTACTGTAGTTATTATTTTCCTATAGATAAGCTACTGATTTATACAATTTAAATTGTATAGTAATTTTTTAGTTGATTCTTAGATTTTTCCACATGTGCCACTCTTTTTTTTTAAGTTTACTTATTTATTTTGAGAGAGAGTGAAAGAGGGATCAGAGGAGGGGCAGAGAGAGAGGGCTAGAGAAAGAATCCCAAGCAGTCTCTGCACCATCAGCACAGAGCCCGATGTAGGGCTCAAACTCATGAACCATGAGATTATGACCTGAGCTGAAACCAAAAGTCTGGCATTTAACCAACTGAGTTATCCAGGTGCCCCCACATATGCAATTCTAACTGTAAATGGTGATTATTTTTTACTCCTCCTTTCAAATATTCTGCATCCTGTTTATTTTATTTTATAATTGACTGACTGTGATTGACTATTTGATTTCTAATGAACTGAAATATGATCTCAAGGAATATTGATGGTAAGAGACACAATGTTCTTATTCCCAATTTAGCAGGAATGCCTGTAAAGTTTCATATTAAGCACCAGACCATTTTAGTTTAATGATGTAAATATATTTGCCTTGAAAAAGCTAGTATCCATCCATTAGTAGCTTTTTATCAGTTTTATTGATATAAGTGACATAAAACATAGTATTAATTTAAAATGTACAATATAATGATTTGATATATATAGTGCAATGATTACCACAATAATTTTAGTTAACATTGATTACTATTTTATTGATTTTAAAATAAATAATCACTGAATTATGTCAGTGTCGTGTTTAGCATCTTTTGAGATGATTATATGATTTTCCTCCTTGGACTCATTAATATGACTGTTCATATAAATAGATCTAATATTGAATGATCCTTACATCCATGGTATTAGCATCACTTGATCATGATGTATTGTTCTTTTAACATGCTGCTGCATTCAATTTGCTGATCTTTTATGTGGGGCTTTTATAGTACAATTTTAAAGTAATATTGATGTGTAGTTTTATTGCCTTTGCTATCACGATCAGATTCTGGAATGACTCTTATACATATGTCTTTAAAACTAATTTGAAAAGTTTCCTTTTCCTTTATATTCTAATACAGTTTAAATAATATTAGAGTTTAAATAATATTATAGTTATTTGTCTTAAAGTTCTGATAAAAGTCTCTAGTGAAAACATCTGAGCCTGCTAGTTTGGGAGAAGGGTGTTGTTCTTTGCCAGTTGCATCCATTTTGTCCGTTTAGATTTTGAATCTTACTAAAATGGCTTCAGTAAATTATGTTACTGAGACTATTATTCATGTCATACAGCTTTACCAGTACAAAGGTTCTGATTTTCAATATGATTATTTTTAAAAATCTGGAATTGAAATTTGCAGTTTTCAATACCTCTTTTTCAAATTTACTACCGGATACAACCTCGTTTTTCTCTTTCAATTTTATCTTTTTCTGTCAAAAATTTTTTTAAAATTTTCTATTTCTTTCCTTACTTTTGCCACTTCATATTTATATTTCATCTTTTTCTATGGTTATACTTTTTCATAATGTTTTACATTTTTGCTTTGGGTTTTTATCTCATCAATATGATTATTCAATTAATTCATTTTTAATTATTAGCTAAATACTTGATCATACTTTTTTATGTTTCATTGCAGTGGTTTTCCCTTGTGAGTGGATACATTTTGTTGCTATTTTAGAGATTTTTTTTCTTACACCATCTTAAACTCAACTTGGTTTAAGTAGCCCTCTTAAAGGGCTACTTCCTCAAGTTCCTATCTTTTATTCCAAATAGGGGGTATAGTCTTTGAACTTCAAGAGTCTCTCACCTTAAAGAAGTGTGGGTTTTTTTGGCCCTTTGGAGATTTTTCTGCTTATAGGCTCTCTTGATATGTCTCATATGTCTTCTCTTTCCTTCCTTCCCTGTGGCTTCTACTCGATCTCAGCTACTTATGCAAGTACTTACTTATGTCATTTAATGTCCCTGAAAATGGAGCTTGTCTATATTATTTTTTGTTACTTTTTATGACTACAGGAAGAAGTAGAGGAAAAATTCTGTATATATAGCTGTATTCACACCAGAATTTCTTCTTCCTACTTAGTTCAGATATTAATCTCAAAAGATCTCATTAGATGTTAGAAGCTGTAATTTATTAGGATCTTTTCCTGATTATTTCACTTGTTCTTCTTCTCTGGCTGCAGGACTTCTTAAATGTGCTAGAATTTTCCCTTCATTTGCTCCCTAGAAGTCATGTCGAGCTCTATAAGTATATTAAGTTGCAGCCATGCCACAAATGTCAGGACGTGTTGTGGTCTTTTCTACCATGGTCCAATAATGTATCAAAAGCATGGTATCCATTTTATACTAAATAAAGCCTTGGGTAGGCACCTGGGTGGCTCAGTCAGTTAAGCATCCAACTCTTGACCTAGGTTCAGGTCGTGATCTCACAGTTCATGAGATTGAGCCCCACATAGGGCTCTGTGCTGACAGTGCAGGACCCATTTGGGATTCTCTCTCCCCCTTTCTCTTCCCCTCCCCCACTCACACACATGTGTGTATGCGCACGAGTGTACACACTATCTCTCAAAATCAATAAATAAACTTAAACAGTATGGGAAGACTGTTTTCCTTCTCTTCTAGTTATTCTGGCTTCAGATATAGACAGGACTCACTCCTGGCTCATCTGTCCCTCAACTGTTTGGGAACTAGAGAAATCACACACATTTCTGTGGACACATGACACTCATTATTCCTGGGATCTGAAGTTCTCTGAAAGTCAGGTACCCGCCAGGTATACCACTGCTATCTTCTCGAAATCTCCAGTATTAATTCCTAAATCTCATCAGTCTCAGAGTAGTCTCTTGCACAGCTCTAGACTTCAGAACCCTTAACAGTGTCTGAGGCTTCACCAGCACCTTCTGTATATTGTCTCGGTGGCTGTTGGGGTGAAGGAAAACCCAGATGCATGTAAGCTACTATCTCCCATCCTTCCCGTAATGTTGCCTATGAATACATTTTGTACAAATTCCTATGTGATTGTATGACTGGAGAAAAATAAATTGGTACAAGGGTTAAATTGCCATGGGTGGAATTTTAAAAGAAAACACCTCCCATGTTGCCATTTGATGTATTTCAAGATCTCTTAGTTGAACTGAAGATGATAGTGTTTCATTTTACAAATTGCTTTGCGTTAAAGAAAAGTGTTAGTCCTTGAAGTAACCATCCGCTGATTGGCTGATGGTTTCTGATGCTCTGTAGGGTCCAAGTTGGAACACCTGAGAGAATTCCATTTTCTACCTTTAAGCTGTTCTGCTGCCAGGAAGGACAGAATATAGATAATAGAGTGACTTCCTAGAAAATCATCTATATTCCACATCATGGGGGAAGGGAAGACAGATAAAAGGGAAGCTAAATAACTCACGAAAACAAAGAGCCAAACAAGAAGCATGTATCAGGAATAGGAACATGGAGCCCGTGAATAAGACTGTTTAAGGAGGGAAGAGTCAGGGTAGAAGTTTGAACAGGTGTCTTAAGCTAGCACATAATGTCAACATCTTTCAGATTAAATTGCTGCTCCCAATTTGGTCCTTTCTTTGATTTATATTGGATGATGATGATGACGACAACGACAACCATGATGATGATAACACCGGTGTTAAGGTGTCAAGCCCTCCTTCTTCCTCAGTCTTCGTAACCAGTGTGGCGAGTCTATCTCAAAGTTTTTTCTGCAGTCACATTTACTTCCCCTTCTTGTCATAACTTCCTTCCCAGTCCTTCATTATATCTCCTGGATGATTGTCGTTGCCCCTTAAGAGCTTTCTTTGGGAGCCTCCAGTCTCTGCCCCCAGTCCATCCTTCTCACTGCTTTCAGAGTAATCTTTTCATATACAAGTGACCTCCAAATGTCAGTTTAACATTGCTGCAGTATCATTCATCTTCCTCATTCTTGCAGTTTCTGTTTTGTGAACAGAAGGTTAGAGCAGGCACCGAAAAGGTGATGTGACTTGTGCTCTGTTTCCTGAGCAAGTGAAAGAGGAGAATTATGGATTTTTCTATCAGGCAGACTCAGATTGAATACTGCTCATTTCTGGGTTTATATCTATTATTCTGCAAATAATGAATACCCCCAAAATGTTAGTGTGCTATTATGCCATGGGGATAGAAGAATTCTCTACCACATAAAACTGTTTTCATACTACTATCAAAGTAGTCTGGAGATTTCAACTTTCATTCAAATGAAATTGAAAGAAAATGAATAACATTGACACATTGGAGCACAAAAGAATAATATTGTGGTTTCCAAAATATACACATCAACCACTTTAGGCTATTGTATTTGAAAGGGCCATAAGGGTAGAAGGTTGAATGTGCCAGCAGTTTCTTTCAATCATTTTTTTCTACTTGCAAAATACTATAAGACGTGTATCCAGGGAGGGCTACAATTTTTTCAGAGGCAAGATACAAAAACTGGAGAGATAGATGCGTATTCTTTGACCAACAATAAAAAAAAAATCTCTCTCTCTTTTCCTCCTCTTCTTTCTCTTTCCCTATCCCCACTTATCTGTATGAAGAATTCATATCAGGATGTGTGAAATCTCAGACCAAAATCAGCACTAGAAGTTAGCTTGTCAGTGTTGCCACACACGGGGAAATTTTTTGTTGCTTCTCCTAAAATTTATCCTAAACTGAAGGGGACATTTTGTTTTAGCTCCTCACTTGAGTACTGATCAGTTGTTATTCTCTGAGATTCCTAATAAGAAAGAAGGCGATATCTTCAAGTGGTGACATCATCTAGCATTACTCATGAAATGAATTTAAAGTGGGTCCCCGGAGTGCTGGCCTAGGGTTGGTGGAGCATTACAACTCTTGATCTCAGGATTGTGAGATTGATCCCCATGTTGTGTAGATATTACTTAAAAGTAACAAAGAAACAAACAACTGGAGCCTTATGGTTTGAGGCAATTGTTTCTTTTTACACTCATCGTACACCCATACTTTTATCTTGGGTAATTTTCTCTAAGTAACTGAGACTGGTAACAACATTGCCTATGTTCCCAAGCAGCGTCACTCAAATGATCTCTTGACTTATGCTCTTCTCTACCTGTATAGAAGTGGAGATGGACCAGGTGATTAACTAGTGATACAATTTACTTTTTTTTTTTTTATGATTGAGATAATGTTCACTAGCTCTACTGAAAAATATGTCTTTATTTTTCATTATGGTTAAACCAAACCAAATGAAAACAAAACCAGACAAAACAAACAAACAAAAACTGGAGAATATGGGCATGCAAGGTATCAGGTAGAATCAGGAAATTAGATGAGCAAGTATGGTCTTGATGCCTGATAGTTACCAAGAACTGACTAAATACTTTCCATGTGCCTGGTGCTGGGTACACTCTGTGTATTATTTAATATTCTAAACATAAAAGAGGTTTCCAGCTGCTCTCCCATTTTATAGGCAAAGACACTGAGGCATTTAGAAGTTAAACATCTTGTCCACAATCATTCAAGTAGTAAATGGGATGTATTCAGGTAGTAGTAGACCTGGGATGTATTGCCTGTCATCGTAATCACCTTAATAGTCTGAACTCCATCTTACAGGTGCTGTCCCAGTCACCAAATCATGAGTATAGGACATTCTGGCTATATCACTTAGAACAAATTATTTAACCTGTCTGAGATCAGGATAGTAAAATATACATGGTATAGGTGAGGAATCAGTGATGTAATGTGTATAAAGCATCTAAGACAGAAGCCTGATGTCAGCTCAGTACTCAACAAATGCTTGTTCACCTCCCATGGCAATTCCCTTTCCCCTAAATATTCACAAGCAAAGATATTTAGTTTATTCTGTGTCCCCAGTAAGTAACACAGGGCCTTCCACACAAGTAAATAATCAGTAAGAAAGGAAAAACAAGAGCAGAAGGCTTGATTTACGTAATTTCTGGAAGTTGACTCTTCTGAAGAATGCTACTGAAGACATCCTGGCATATCTAAGTCTGTGTTGTGGAGACTAGAATCTTAGTAAATAATTTGGGAAAACCATTTCAAATAGGCAACCAGAATTATCCCTAGAAAAATTCACATGTGAAAAGAAACACGGCCTAAGATCTGAAATAGAAACAGATAGGAAATGAAGATGCTGTGCTCTGATCCCCTCTCAGTCTCTTTTCTTGCATCTGTTACCTCCCTGGCTGCTAGAGCCTGTAGTGAAAGTTCAGTACCCAAAAGTACTTGAAAGGTAAGTGCCCAACACATTGATTATATCCTCACTAAGCTGTAAATGATGGGGATCCATTCTTTCCTTAGATTTGTACTGGACTTAGGGGGGTGTTTTGAGATGCACCTCCTGTGTACAAGATATTATTGACAACATAGAGGCAAAGGATCACAAGACGAGACATCTGGGGCAACAGCTTTAGCCCATGCAGCTTAGATAAATTATTCCTCCTCTTTGAACTTGGGTTTTCTTACCCATACTGCAAAATAACAATTCCTGTTCAATAACAAGACTCTGCTGAATTACCACACTTCAAAGTAATATTCCTGTTCAATCACAGGAATTAAACGATGGATTAAATGATGTCCGTAAAAGTGGATTGATAATAGAAAAGCACCATACAAATAGCATTGTGATTATTGTATCATCTTTTAGCTGAGCCAGTCCTGAATGTAGTGTCTTGAATACTGTCCTTTGAGGCAGAGCCTAGTTTGTGAATGCCCTCAGTCTCATATGCCATCTCTTAAATGGCCTCACCAAGGGTACATTGGAGCAGTAAGTATGGCTGGCCCTGGCCTCCAGAAAGACCTCTTATCTTTCCATGGAGGTATTCTCAGGAAGCTAGGGTAGCCCACATACAGCCCGATGATGGATGTGTTATTGGGTAGAGACACTGTCCTCAGGCCATTTAAGGCAAGATCCTATGAACTTGAATTATGGCTTTTGGCTGTGCCTGGATAAACAGGTATGAGTTTATATATTCCAAGCCAACAGTTGGGACTTACTGCACATTTATTTCATCCTCTCTGGCAGTTGATGGCTAGGAGGAAATCAAAGGAATGGTTAAGCGGACAGTGCTAAGTGCTATATATATATGATGGGCCAGTTATAGAAAGAAAAAACTTGCCTGCTTAAGTATGACCTCTTTGATTCTAATTTGTTTTTTCCTACTCCCTTGTTCTAACGTTTCTTCTAAGGAAAGCAGAGCCAGATTAACTAGGTGGAATATGAGCTCTGCTGTTTACTCACCATCTATATAGGCTTGTGCAAGTCATTCAACCTCTTTAAACTTCACTTTAGTTCATGGGACAATAATAGAATCTACCTGTTAAGGTTTTGAGAGAATTAAGTAAGTTAGGAAAGTCCTTAGCACATATTCAACACCCAGGAAATGCTATCTCTTGTGACATTTTTATTTATAATGTAGAGCTTTATCACTTATTTTCTCTCATTAGCTTGACATTAGACTATTACTTAATCCACCTGAGTTGATGGCATTTCAGAAGCAAGTGCTGTGGGCTGATGTGATTTTAAATCTGTAATCATGTTTCTTCATCTTCTGAAGAAATTCAAGACTTTTCATTCATGATCTCTGTTCTGCCCAGTCCTCTCAAATTGCCATATGGCGGGGTTTGAAATTTGGAGTGACCCCAGAGACCACTGCAATGAACTCTCTCAGTTTTGGGTGGGTAGATGAATGCCAAAGTAGGAAAAATGACTTAGCCCATTTGTTTCCAGCATTCTTGTTACTGACATCAAAAAGAGGTGAAGAACATAAAAGTTTGTGGGATGTAAAGCTTTCCCAGGTTCTGCTCTAGGTTCTTTTTGCTGTCCAAGATTGGTGTCATTGGACGTATCACTCTCGATTGTCTGGGACTTATTTCCTCAACTCCAAAGTGATGAGTTTGGACTTGACAACCCCTAGCTGAATATGTGTACATGTGTCTTTGTCAGTGTATTCAAATTGGAGTAATAGGTATACATTTTTCTTCCCCCACCCATCATCAGAATAATGGAATTTCCATTATTTCCACTGCATTTATGGTCCGTATTTGAAATGGCACCTGGGTGGCTTAGCTGGTTAAGTGTCTGACTCTTGGTTTTGACAGGTCATGATCTCATGGTTCATGATTTTGAGCCCCACATCAGACTCCACACTGTCAGTGTGGAGCCTGATTGAGCTTCTCTCTCTCTCCCTTTTTCTCTGGTTCTACTCTGCTTGTACTCTCTCGCTCTCTTACAAAATAAATAAACTTAAAAAAATGATATGTGTACACATGTGAAGTTTAAATGTAAAACAGTACATTAAAAATAAAAGCTGTGAGAGGTTGCTACTAGCAATGTGTGAGGTCTGTTAAAAGTAGATACCTGGCAAGCCAAAATGCTCACTGCTTAGAAATCTTCTGACTCTTACTTTCTGAGCCCTTTGTGGAGCCTGGACACACTGTCACGTGCTGGTTAGTGAGCAACAGAGTCGATCTTCATCTTTGAGGAACAATTTGATTTTTCAAAATGTCCTGGGGGCCCTTGGGTGTCTCAGTCTGTTAAGCATTTGACTTCGGCTCATGTCATGATCTCCAGCTTGTGAGTTCATGCCTTGCATCAAGCTCTGTGCAGACAGCTTGGAGCTGGAGCCTGCTTTGGATTCCATGTCTCAGTCTCTCTCTGCTCCTTCGCCGCTCATGCTCTGTCTCTCTCTCTCAAAAGTAAATAAACATTAAATTTTGAAAATTTTTAAAATTTAATTTAAAATTAAAATCACTTAATTTTAGTTTTTAATGTTTATTTATTTTTGAAAGAGAGACAGAACATGAGCAGGGGAGGGGAAAAGAGAGAGAGAGGGAGACACAGAATCTGAAGCAGGTTCCAGGCTCTGAGCTCTCAGCACAGAGCCTAACGTGGGGCTTGAACTCACAAACCATGAGATTGTGACTTGAGCTGAAGTCAGATGCTTAACCAACTGAGCCACCCAGGTATCTCTAAAATTTTTTAAATGGCCTGAAGTAAAATAAGCATGGCAATCAATATGGTCCAAACTGTATCCAGTAAAAGGCAAGGTTTGCCTAGCAGGTGATGTGACTTGATCTTCCTGAGTGGACCGTATACTGAAGCAGGCCTGAAATGAGAAAGCAGCGGCTGCCCCTGTAAGGATAGTGCCTCCCAAGGTGACACATTTGAAGGATGATACTATTTTTGGTACATGAATGGATTCTGCTGAACATAGATTCCTTATAATCATACCTCTTCCTGTTGAAGACAAGGGAATCATATATGTGGTTTTTACCATTGTGTTCATAGTTGTGGTAGGAGGAGTGAGGGAGATTTGGGGCCTAAAATATTTAAAACTTTCTACAGGAAATTCAGTATTGACCCAAATTGATGATAGTGTTAAAATAGGTACCTGGAGCCATTAATGGGATGTGTACTCTGAGGCTTCTGTTCTGTCTCTCTCTCTGTCCCCCTCGGGGGTAGTGTGGTACTTTTATCTTTCTTAGGCAGAGTTATGAGTTCAGTTTTCGATAATCCCAGGTCAAGCCAAGCTGAGTTTGCCCATGGAGGCTAACTTCATGGTGGGCAAGGGAACCTCATCCAGAGAAGACCATAGAACTAATTCTAGTCTGCTTGTTTAGCATCACCAGGCAGAAATAACTGTCACCCTTACATCATACTTAGTTTGACTCTAGCTCATATATATGTACATGCAGGTCATTTTTGCTTGTTAGCTTACCTTTCTAATCTGTTGATTGTGACCTTCCATTGTCACCAGCACCTGAAAATTTGAAATATTTTGTTTCTGAGATATCAGTCCTGTCCTTTCTTGAAAGGTATAGAATATGCATTGTCTTCACATCCTGTAGAGTGTGTAATCCCTCAAGTAAGTGTATAGAAGACAGAGACTTCAAATTCATTTTGCCAAGGGGAGAATAGATTTCTTTTCTACAGCAGACATGAATTTCCTGTTTCAGGGACACAATGATAATCCAGTTTGCCAAGCGAGAGATTTAGAAACTATTTTGTTTTCCTCACCTAAATGTCAGATCCAGGAAGGGACTTTTTCTGTTTAGCTCTATGAAGACCTGGAAAAGTATCAGGCACACAGTTGGCACTAAATATTTGATGAGTTAATGAATAAATGAATTTTGCTTTTTCTAGATCACCAAGAATTGGTGACATCCAGTGGCCAAGGATGGTCTATTGAGTTACCTTTCCTATTATCCATTTGGTCCTTTTATCTGCTGGCTGCTTCTCACCTGGTTCCTTTATTATTTCTCTCTCCTACTTCTTTAACTGCCAAGAAATGTTTGTGTAACTTGGTGGCTGGGATCCTGAAAACTAGTGAGGTTTTATCCACTCATTTTTGTTTTTCTCAGGAGAAGAATATAGTACAAAATTCCTTTGGGATGAGTTTAGACTTAATTATATATGAAGTGGAGGACAGGCCTATGAGAAGGGATCAAAATTTGGGTCAGTTGCAGAACTTAACATTTCCAGGTCAGATATGGACTGTTTCTCTTCAACATCATGTCATTCTCCTTGGTTTTTTTTTTTTTTTTCAATCAGAGGACCTTGGGCACCTGGGTGGCTTAGTCACTTAAGTGCCAGACTTGATTTTGGCTCAGATCATGATCTCATGATTCTCAGATCGAGTCCTGCATTGGCTCTGTGCTGAGCATGGAGACTGCTTGGGATTCTCTCTCTACGCATCTCTTTGCCCCTCCTCTGCTCGTGCATTCTCTTTCAAATTCCATAAATAAACATTTAAAAAATCAGAGGACCTAATTTATGAGCTCAGCAAATACTTAGAATCAGTGATAGCTCTATCATATTCTTCATAGCGTGTGAGACTCAAGTTCTTTCACAGGGAATACACCTGGGCACACAGTAAGTGCTCATTTTGGGAATACAGATTAAACCACAGTGAAATGGTGAGGAAAATGGGGAAGGGGTGACAGATTGTCATAGAGGTTTGGAGAAGATCAAGGCTCAGCTGGCCTCCCTGTCTTTGTCCAAGCTCATTGTAGAATGGTGTCATCTAAGCCACCCAGCGTCCCGTCCAATTACTGTTAACTATTAGCCCCTTTGGCTTATCTTGCCTGGTTTTTAATCACTTTTTAAATATTCATGTTGCCATTATATTCCCGATTAAGTTTTTTCTAGAAATTATTTAATTTATTTACAATTAAAGAAGTTATCTTACTTGTATTATCACAGTTTCCTCCTAAGTCTTCTAATTCCACTTTCTTCTGGTCAATAAGCTTTCCATACTGTTTCTAGAATGTTTAATTTAACATAAGCATATAATCTTGTTTGTGGTGTCACAGGTGGTTTGGGTTCTTATTATTTATTTTTGACAATTCCTGTGTTTTAGGTATGCAATTGCATATGAAGAAGAAAGACAAGACGTGTCTAAGTGGCCATTTTTCATTGCCCCATAGAATTCTTAATAATGCCCTGTGATCCTCAGTGTAGAATCTTAACTCAGCGTGGCATGAAATGTTGTCCATGACATGATTCTCTTGCATCCAACACTCTTAGAGTTCATGGTCTGTTCCGTGAAGCTCCTCACACATGCCTTGTGTACCACATGACCTTCCTACCTTTGCAAATGCTGTCCTGTGCCTTTCTCATCTTTCTGAAAAGTTCATTGTTCTTTCAGCACAGCTCCGCTGTCTCTACTCTTCTTGCTGTTGCCCCTGCTTAGCCCTCCGTGATAAAGAACATGCTGTATAGAACAGAAATGGCCTGTTTTCTTTACAAACAGAAAGTGAACATCTCAAAAGCAGGGCGATATCTAATTTGTCTTTCCACTCTCGTTTTCAGCTGAGTGGTAGTCCAATAATATTTGTCAAATGAGTGAAAAATTCATCTGGCCACAATGTCATTCCTCTTGGGGAAGATAACTCCTAAAGAATATCTTTGTAAATAATAAATACACATCTTTTTCTTGTGTGGCAAACAGACCTACCAAACATGCTTATTTTGGTCTAATACTAGAAAGAATATATTAGTGTGAGAACAAAAACCCACCAAATACTGTTATAGGAAACATGTCTTATTGCAACCCAGCTGCGTGCATTGCGGCTTTAGAATAATGTGTTTAAAATGTTTTGCAAAATTGCAGCATCTGAAAGAGAGGCCCAGGACGGCAGTGTGTGCAGCGCTGAGCCTGTGGCGCTGGCTGCTACAGGGAGCCCCCTTGGTCACATCTTTCCCATCTGTATAGGCAGCAGCAGGTGGAACCAGAACTGTTCCGTATGTGGATTAGTCGATCGCTTTTTCTAAAGGCTCCAAGAGGCAAGCTTACATTTTGTCTTCAGATCTTTATATGAAAATACCACTGTGGATAATGAGGCTGTTGTATGCATAATTTAACTTTAGGAAGCCTAAATTCTGCTGCAAGGCAAATTGGTACCTAGAGGCATGCAATTTGCATTGGGATTTCAAGCCCTCCTCCTGTCTATTGTCCCTGGCGTGGTGTTGCTTTCTTCTAAATTATTCTCCCTTGTTCTTCGATGCCTGATTCAGAGAAGGTAACCAGATTATTACCACAGTCACCCTGTTTTATGGTGGTTTCAGAAATCCCTCAGAGCCTGTTCTGACCATTTCTGAGAGCGTAACTTCGAGTTTGGCAAAGCCCGTCCCAGCTCAGGCTTCATAGGCAGTCTTCGTAATGAATGGTTTCCTTTGCCCAGGCGCCTGCCTGCCTGGAGAGGGTTAGGACCAGCTGAGCTTGCAGCTGTCCATAGTGGGTGGTGCTGATGGAGTCTTTAGTGGCTGACTTCACAGTTCTATCTGTCAGTCTGTTTGGGGACAGACGGTTAGAGAACTGTCTGTCTGAATTGCCTCAGAAAGAATTTGGCTTCTTGGCTGAATCTGACAGTGAATGTCAGACTGCTTTGCTCTTTGCTGGGCTGAAGAACCTGGTTGCATTGGCATGGGTACCAGTAACATTTTCCAAAGCCTTTTAGAATATAGTTACAAGTAAATGGATCATGGGCTCAGGTGAAGCTGCCTATTGTCTTCGGATACTTTGTTTATCATCTGATAAGCTGTGTTGATTTTGTAGACAGTGCATAGGGGCTTATGTATTAATGAATTCTAGGTCTTTAGAAATTATTTCTTCCAAGTGGCATGTTTTTATTTTATGAAGATAAACATCGGGGACACAATGACTTGTCAATATGTTCACTATAACTATACTGGATAATTTTGGTGTTTGGTTACCAACCCAGCTTACAGATGACCAGGAAGTATTATTTAGGAAATATTTAATTTGTCCTCTAAAGAAGGTAACTATGATTATTTTATAGCTGATTGTAGTATGTGTATTGGTCAGAAACAGGGCTACAGATCCTAGGCAGAGAGAGAGGGGCCCAAGCTCCCGGCAGCAACAGGAGCTACAGTGAGCTTCTTAAATGCATTGTCTTCATTACTCCTTAAAATCATCTATGGAGTGGTTATTATTTCCCTTCTTTTATATTTGAGGAAGTAATAAATTAACTTGCTTTGACTCCCTCAGTTAAGAAATGGGAGATCCAGAATGGAATTTGAAAGTAAGACCTGCAATTCGAATTCAGCTTTGATCTACCCCTGTAACATTCCATTTGCCTTCTAGTGATTCTGAGACTTATGGCTTTAAGAACATAGGGATCTCCCTGCCGGATCCTTGAATCGGCAGGAATTGCATGTAACCCTAAGATTGAGATCACATGTGTCATGCTAATAACAAAGCATGTTTGCATGGCTTATGCATGAACATTAATTAATGCAGAGATGGTATCTTGCACCAGAAGACATTTGGTTTAAAGGATAATAGGCATATGTCTATTTCCTGATGGTGTAGAAGTTTTCTTGTCCCAAGACTTACAGTTGTTTCTTTGTTGGGGCAGTCACTAAGATTTGTTCCTGTTGCCAGATCTCCCGGGGCATCCAAGTGCTAGATTAATGGCATGACAATGCCAGTGACAGCTGTGACAGTGATATGTTGCCATCGTGCTAAGAAAATTTCAAAAATATAAAGAAATCCGTCATCTTATATTTTTGTAATATATGTTCCTCTAGCATACTAAGGGACCATTTTTATTCTTCTGGGAATATGGGTTATAAATTGAATTCACTCTTGTTATTATGACCTAATGAATATAGTCATAATCCAAATTGGAATGGCTTGCAAAAAATCGCCTGTGTTGTGAAATGAGAAGATGTAGTTATTCGATGCTCATGATATGTCAGGCATTGTAATGTTTTACAGTAGTATAAAAAACTAAAAGTAAAAACTGGAATTTTTTAATCTCATAATGCTTCAGTGTAATATTGGACTGGTTGGGTGGTTGAACCTAGAATGGTGAAGAATGTGTAAGCAGGTGTTATAATTTCAGTGTTATGGAAAGAAGAAGATTTAAATACAAGGAGCTATATTACTTAGTTCTGGATTCCTGAAAGTTTTTGTTAGATTTTATTAAAAAGATTGGGTTCCATGTTAGCATTTTCGTTGCTTTGCAGACATTTAACACAAGGTTCTTGTCATATTATTGATGTCTATAATCTTAACTGATTTTCTTCATGGCTCTTAGCGAACTTATAACTTAAGACGTGAGGGTGAAATACAGACAAGTTATTAATTCTTGAGAATTTGTATGTTCTCCTGATGAAAGCATGGGTTCCTGTGACTCAGTTAAGGAAAGCAAACATTTTTGGTGAATTGCCATCTGTAGAGGAAAGAGAAGCGTTGATTATATTTCTTTACTTTTATGTCACAGAGTTCTAGTGTACACAGTAATTTACATTTGATGCTCTTTGATAAGATAACATTTGCAAAGTAGTATGTACAGAATTTCAGAGATAAAAACTCATTCAAAAAGATTCTCTTTTTCCAATTTCTTGAATGAAACAGCTTTTTCTGGAACAATTTTATTTAGAGAATTCTGCTTAATAGTATGATGATAATGGATAGAAAGAAGCAGAAGGAGAAATAAAGAGAAAAGGAGAAATGCTCTGTCTTCCTAACTAAAGAACATTAGAATCACTGTGGAAGATATTTTCTGGATGTTCTAAATGAGTTAACTTTATTCTCAATCTCTAAATATGATAATGTTGCTATTTAACATTTAGGGTCATTCCAGATGCCCTTTATCTTACATTTATGTCCAAATATGTGTACACAATTGGCATAAACACCTTTGATCTCACTGTAATCAAAATCACATATTTCATGGGCTGACCCTATTTTATAAATCAGAACTGCTTCACATCAGGAGGACTCAGATGCATTACCCCAGGGCATCAGCAGTATCAACCAGGGTGGAGCAACATAACATTCAACAAATTGAGATGATCTTATGGTTTTTCTTTTTAATCTGTTAATATTGTGAAGTATATTGACAGATTTGGAAGTGTTAAACCTTGTGTGCCTGGGATAAACTTCACTTGGCCAGGATGTATTATACTTTTCACATATTTTTGGATTAAATTTGCTAAAATTGGGTTATAATGTTTTGACTCTATGTTTGGGAAGAATACGGGTGTATATTTTTCTTGTAATGTCTTTGCTGGGTTTTGGTATAAGGTGATATTGGCCTCACAAAAAAACTTGGGGAGTGTTACCTCCTCTTCAGTTTTCTGGAAGAATTTGTATAGAATAGGTATTACTTCTTTCTTAAATATATTGTATAATTGCCTTGTGAAGTCTTCTGGGGTGAAAACCTGTGTGTGAAGATTTCATCCATATTTACATTTATTGGTATAGATAATCCAATCATTAATTATCTACAGGGTAATTAAAGTTATGTTGCTTCAATGAGCTTTGATTGTATCATTCAGAGAATTCAAAGAATTCATTTATTCATTTGAAGAATTCATTTCAGTTTATTAAAACTAAACTGAAGCATTTACTTTTAAGTTGTTCATATTTTTATTTTTTATTTTCCTTCAAAGTGATGTCATCTCTCCTCACTTCTGAATTTGTAGTTTGTATCTTCTTTTACTTTTTTTCCCTAATTACTCTAGGTACAAGTTAGTAAAATTTTATGATCTTAAAGAACCAAGTTTCAGCTAAATGGATTTTTCTTTCTTGTTTTCCTTTCTTCTAGTTTATTCATTTTAGTCTATTCATTGTTATTTATTTTTTATTGGATTTGGTTTTCCTTCTTTTATTTCTTAGTGTGGAAACCAAGATTATGACTTTATTCTTTTCTAATGCAGCTTTCTAGTGCTATAAATATCCCTCAAAGTGCTGCTTTAGCTACCTATCACAGATTTTGATATGTTCCACTTTTATTTTTATGCATTTTATTATTCTAATAGCTTTTTTCTTTACTGCATTGGTTATTTAGAAGTATGTATTTAGTTTCCAAATATTTGAGCATTTCCCAAGTATAATTTTATTATTGATTTCTAATAATTCCATGTGTCCAGGAAATACACTTTACATGAGACGAATTTTCTTAAACATAGTGAGACTCATTATATGAACTAGGATATGATGTATCCTAGTAAATATTACATGCACAATAGAAAATGATGTTTATCTGCTGTGGTAGGATGGCATGGTCTAGAATTATCAGTATTGTCAAGTTGGTTGATACTGTTGTTCAAGTCTTCTATATCCTCACTGATTTGCTGTGAACATGATCTATCCATTACTAAGGGTAAGGGTTGAAAAATCAGATTGTGATTGTGGATTTGCCAGTTTTTCTTAACACTTTATCAGTTTTTGCTTCATCCAATTTTAAGTTCTCTCTCTAATTATTTTTATGCACATTTACAATTGTTATGAGTCTTCAGAGAGTTGACCTACCCATTTATCATTCTGTAATATCCCACTTAATCCCTTAAAGTTTTGAGATTATGAGGCTTATTGTCTGACTTTAATATAACCACTGAAGTTTTCTTTTGGTTATTGTTTGTCTGATCTGCTCTTACTTTTAACCTATATATAAATTTTATGTTTAAAATGATATTCTTACAGGCAGCATACAGTTGGGTTTTGCTCTTTTATCTGATCTGATAGTCTCTGCCTTTTAGCTTGTATTTTCATTTCCTTTATTGTTTTACTAGCTTTAGCTCTTTGTTTCAGTGTTTTCATGGTTACTTTACCATTATTTTGTAGTTTGCAGTATGCACCTTTAACTTTCTACTTGTAAGTGATATTATACTACTTAAGATGTAGTATAAGAGGGGCTCCTAGGTGGCTTAGTCGGTTAAGAGTCCAACTTTCGCTTAGGTCATGATCTCGCGGTTCGTGGGTTCGAGCCCCATGTCGGGCTCTGTGCTGACTGCCAGCTCAGAGCCTGAAGCCTGTTTCAGTCTTCAACTCCCTCTCTCTCTGACCCTCCCCTGATCATGCTGTCTCTCTCTCTCTCTCTCCTAGAAATAAATAAAAAACATAAAAAAAAAAAAAGATGTAGTATAAGACCTGTACACAGTACAATTCCATTTTTCCCTGCCTAGTCATTAATGCTCTTATTAGCAAATGTTTTATTTCTAGGTATATCACAAATCTCACAATACTTTTTTACTGTGTTTTGTTTTTGGGGGGGGGATCGCAAGTGAGCAAGTGGCAGAGAGAGAGAGGGAGAGAATCCCAGGAGGGGGAAGAGAGAGAGAAAGAAGTAGGGTTCACCCGAACCAGGGTTACTACTCACTGTATGTGGGGCTCCAGCTCACCTGATGTGGGAGTCAAACTCAGAACCCTGAGATCTGAGCTGAGGTCAGATGCTTAATGACTGAGTCAACTAGGTGCCCTTCCTTAAATGATTGATTATATTTCTAGATATTTAATAAAAAGAAAAAAGTCTTTATATTTACCCACTCAGTTGCCATTTCCAGTGCCCTCTATTTCTTTATGTTTATTTAAATTTCCAGCTGATATCTTTCTTCTACCTGAAAGCCATTCTTTATTTCCTGTGGTATAACTCAGCTGCTGATAAATCTCTCAGCAACTGTATGTCTGAAATTGGCTTTATGTCACTTCTATTTTCAAAAACTATTTTTGCTGGGTCAAGAATCCCAGGTCAACTATTTTTGCTTGCTTGTCTTTATTTTTCTTTTTTTTTAAATCAAAATTCCAGTGTTTCAGACAGAAATCTTTTTGTCATTCTTATCTTTTTCTTTGGTACCTATGTTTTCTTATTGGCTGTTTATAAGATTTTTTATTTATTGCTGGTTTTGTAGAAAGTTGGCTATGATGTGCCTTTACATAGTTTTCTTCATCTTTAATGGGATTTGTTGAGCATCTTGATTCTATGGGCTTACTGTTTTCATTGAAATTTTAAAATTTTTGACTATTTTGTTTTAAAATATTTTCAGCCTTTCTCTTATTGGCAAGCTCCAATTATTTTCACATAGATTATAAGCCTGATTTGCAGCTTAAAGAGGTCCCACATTTTACTGATGCTTCATTCTATTTTGTACTGCTGTTTATTCAGGAACCACACTCTGCTTTTTTCTTCTGTGATGGAATGGATAATACATCTTTAGTTCCATCCAGTATATTTATCTTAGACATTGTAATTTCCATCTTTTATTTGGTTTTGCATTTCCAGCACTCACTTTTCTTCTTTGCCAGATATATAAAATATTGATCAACATTGTTTTATGTATTTTTATCTCTTTTTCCTAGTTATCTGAGGCAGACAAATAAACTGTTCCATGTTACTACATTTTGGCCAGTATCAGAAATCTCTCATTTAAGTTGTGATTTTTTTCCAAGTGACTTAAACCTTCAATTTTTGTTTCTTTAAAATTGTGATAGGGGCACCTGGGTGGCTTAGTCTTTTAAGCATCCAACTCTTGGTTTTGGCACAGGTCATGATCTTATAGTTCATAAGTTCAAGCCCTACATCGGGCTTTGCGCTCACAGTGCCGAGTCTACTTGGGATTCTCTGTCTCCCTCTCTGTGGCCTCACCTTCTCTCCCTATCTCTCTCTCTCTTTCTCTCTAAAATAAATAAATAAACTTTAAAATGAAATGATGATAAAACTTATATCTACCTCAAAGAATTATTTAAAAATAAAGTAACTCTAAAGACAATTTAGCATATTATCTGATACATATTAATTAGTAAAGGTTGGTATTAAAGCTAGGAAGTAATTCTTTCTTTTTTTTTTTAAATGTTTTATTTATTTCTGAGAGAGAAAGAGACAGCGTGAGCAGGGGAGGGTCAGAGAGAGAGGGAGACACAGAATCTGAAACACGCTCCAGGCTCTGAGCTAGCTGTGAGCACAGAGCCTGACGTGGGGCTCGAACCCACGAACCACAAGATCATGACCTGAGCTGAAGTCAGACACTTAACTCATTGAGCCACACAGGAGCCCCAAAGCTAGGAAGTAATTCTTGAAGTCCCCAGTTTATTGGAAGGAAGACCCTCGACTGAGGGAAATCATCCAGGCTGTATAGTATGAGAAACAAGAACTAAGAAGAATGCCAAATTATTAGGATCCTGGGCTCTTAGACTCTCAGCCCTAAAGCAAAATTAGGATAGAAATAGAATATGAGATTATAAAGCCAGTCCATGGCAGGCCATCTTTGGTAAACAGGTAGAAATCATATAATGGCCAGGTGGATGCACTTGACTTAGCACAGGTATGCTGTCTGCCATTTCTGATTTGCCTGTAGGAAAAGCTGCTTTAGCAGTAAGTGGGCCTGAACTTTCATTTGAAGATAACTGGGACCATAAGCAAGAAAATAAGAGAAAGGCAGGGATTAAAAACAATCTCCCCTTAAAGAAAATCTATCTGTTGTCTTCATTAACACTAATTTCCTTAACTATTTTAATGTGAAACTCCCAAATAGGTTAGCTATGGAGTAGGCAGAGATATGACTAAATCATGGAGACTTAGGAACCCTCATCTTCCTGATCACAAAGCAGTTATGCCTAGGCTGTAACTGCAAACCAAATACAATTGCTTCAAGTACTTTTCTTTGTGTTCACATGATGTCTGACATATACTAGATATATTCTCTTATATAGACTAACATATATAGTTCATGAATCATCATATAGTACTCTAGGGCGGCCTTAACAAAATACCAATGACTGGGTGGCTTCAACAGCAGAAATTTATTTTCTCACAGTCCTGGAGGTTGGAAATGCAAGAGCAAGCCAGGGGACTACCCTTGGCTTGAAGATGGCCACTTTTCTGTGTCCTCACCATGGCCCATTCTCTATATGCATATATTTCTGACATTTCTTCTTGTTAAAAGGACACTAGTCTTGTTGAAACAGGGACTCACTCTTATGACTTATTTAATCTTAATCACCTTCTTTGAGGACCAATCTGCAAATGCATTTACATTGGGGATTACAGATTTAACCTGTAAATTTGGGGATGGGTCACAGTATAATCCATAACATGGTATAAGGAATAGATCTCAGTAAATAACAGATTCTTTCTCCCAAACAAAGATCCCATATACATTTTTATGGAAGTCAGTAGTCTGGCTTAGACATTCATGAAAACAACATTTGCTAGGAGATAGGTCAATATCTTCACTAGTATTTTGGACTAGGATCCTGTTTGGATATCTTTATCTTGTGTGTCCTCAAGGACTAAGACCTTCAGCCAAACACCTCAGTGACTAGTGTAGCCTTTTAGACTCAGGAGTTAAATCCATACTTTTTTACTAATTGGTTGGTTGACCAACCTCTATTCAATCTATGAATATAATAAAAGATCGTTCATAGACCACCACTCCTGTGGGCTCTAGTCAACTCTGTAAATAGATGGAATGAGGGTTTCTCAGTTTCTGTTTATCTCACCATAGCTATAGGGTTAGGGGCCTATAATTTGCCTTAGGGTGAATTTTAGGAAGCTTTGCCATGTGTAATCGTCAGTGATTTTCACATAGATCTTCGGAGTGCCTGGCACATCATCACTCAAAACAATCATTTGAGTAAATGAAAGAACAGATGACACTATTCAAGTGCTGGTGCCAGAAGGGAATATGTGGGAGCAGAGGAGAAACTGATGAGCCAGGAGTTTAAACTTCGAATGTATTTATCCTTGAAGATTGCTTTAGCACCGTGTATTTTTGGAATTCTATAGATTCTGCTGTTGGAACTCATTTGTCATGCTTTTTTGTAACTAATCCATCTTAAGAAATGAAAGAAAGTTCACCCAGACTTAAAATTGGAGCCATTTCCCTGGCCCCAAAAAGCATAGTTGTGTAAAGCAGAGTGGACGATAAAGCAACTGGACAGCTGAGGGCCGCACTGTCCCAAAGACGGCTCTTCCAGGAGCCTGGAAGGATATGTCAGCTCTTTCCATTTTTCCTGAGGTATTTTTAGAGTGGCTTCTTTTCTCCTTAGCTAGTGTCAGAATGCCCCTTCATTGAGGAGCTGCTTTTTACTGAAAAACAAGCTTTAAAAAAAACAGAATTATGCCTCTAAGATGAATTTTTGTTAATCCTATATCCACCATGCTCTCTTATAAGAGTCTCACCTTTTCTGGGAGTATAGTTAATTAACATTTCTACAGTATTTTTTTTTTCTTCTTTTTGTCTCAGTCATCTAAAATAAAGGGAAGGGATTTGTTTAGATTTAAAAAAATAATGACGAAATTATATATTTAAGGGGCACATTATTAGCGGGGGATGGAGTAAAAAGAATACATCCTGAATAGGAGTTAGAGAGTTTACATATCATATATCTCAAGAGCAAAGACAAGACCATTTTTCTATCTTTTGCCAAATTAACAGTGGCTCCATAGAATGAGACTAATTTGATTGACCACATAGGAGAATCTATTTTATTCCTTCATAGTAGCCACACAGGCACATGACATCTCTGGCTCCAAAACCAAAGGTCTAATGTGCATTCACTTTGGCCCTGTCACTTAGATCCCCTTCCATGTCTTTCCTTACATATCATCAGGTAAAAGAGACTTCTTGCAAGCTAGATTGCTGGCCATGGAACCCTCACTGTGGGTTGCCCATTACAGGAAGCTGGAGACCTGTGCTCTTGGCTTCTGGCCCTGTGTGGCCTGGGTATCTGTAGCTATGGATTGTGGTTCATCCTCACGTGTTCATCCTGAGACACACCCAGTCTCTGGAGTACACCTGAGGTATGGATTCCTCAGTGTCCATTCATTCTCTTGCTACTCCTTCCTGTTGACATTTTTTATAGCTAATAAGAATTTTTGGCTATGGTTATTTTCCACTTATGCGATTGTTTCCTAAAAAATCATCTATCGTGAGGAACATCTTATAGTAAAGTCTAGTTCAATTCTTTAAAAATAGTCCTTTCCTGGGGCGCCTGTGTGGCTTAGTCGGTTAAGCGTCCAACTTTCGCTTAGGTCATGATCTCGCAGTTCGTGGGTTCGAGCCCCGCGTTGGGCTCTGTGCTGACTGCCAGCTCAGAGCCTGGAGCCTGTTTCAGAGTCTGTCACTCCCTCTCTCTGACCCTTCCCTGCTCACGCTGTCTCTCTCTCTCTCTCTCTCTCTCTCTCTCTCCTAGAAATAAATAATACATTTAAAAAAAAATAGTCCTTTCCTGGACTAACCTTATTTTATATTTTGCTTCACAAGAGAAAGTGGTATCTGTAAAAGAAAAATTTTAAACTTCTGAAAAAATTGAAAGAGAAGGGTCATGTATAATCATGTTTAGTTGTACAACTCTTACTGTCACGGTTGGTACTGTTTTGTTATATTTTTCAGTCATGTTTGCAATGCTTATCTTAATTTTTTCATGGTCATGATTATATAAAATGCTTATATTTTTTATTTTTTTTTGTTTTTCTAACTGTATTATAACCAAGTTTATAATCCAGTTAACAGATGCTTCATAGCATCACTTTTTAGTAACTGAATAGAATCCCACTCTGTGACTACAGTGTAATTTATTTAACTATCCTATTATTGGAAATGTGTGTGGCTTTAACATTCCCACTCATATAGGTAAAATAACAGTACATACTTTGGGACAAAACCATTTTTCTACATTTAGGATGGTTTCCTCTAGGCAGATTCCATGTAAATTCCTAGGTCAAAAATTAGATGTATGTTGAAACTTTGTGGTCAATAATGCTTTTCTCCTCTGTTGTCCTGTCCTGGGCACCGGATCCTTGACTGAGGCTGCATGTTTATCCATCTGGTTTCCTGAGCAGTCAGTGGAAATACACACCAACTTCATATCTGAAGTACCACAATCGAACTGGGGTACTGGGCACAATGTATATTTCTCTTAAAATGGCATTGTTGACAGCCTTCAGCGGATGTGATTGAGGGAATGAATCTGTTGCCCTCTCCTTCATTTAACGTCCTGGCCCTGGCCATGCAGTGGTTCAGTCTGTGTTTTCTACTGAACAGCATCCCAAGCTTGTCTCTCTTGTTTCCTGGCCTTTGTATTTACTGCACAGTAATCTCATTATCTGCAGTGATTAGACTTGTATGATAGAATCTTAATCAGCTGTATCTTACAGCTCTAAAACCGGGCCCATTTCTATTTATTGCTGTCCTAGGGATTCTCTGGTCCAGTATAGACATGGCAAGATCCCTCCTGCCACTGCCTGGGCCCAGAAATGCCTGCTGGACTCGGTTAGTCTGTTCTTGCTTTGATCTCCAGCACCAGCCCCTTTTACGCCTCCCCTTCTCTCTATTTTACTCTTGACCTGGCCCTCATGCAAGTCAAGGTGATTGTATAGGCTCCCCTAGCTTTTCATGAAAAAGGAACCCGGTCGAATGCTATTTTTACCAGCTTCTGAATTGTGTAAAAGGCTTTGGTTCTCTGATACTTTCTAGACCACACAATTAATATTCCCCTATGGTTGTAGATCCATGGGTTTTCTTTTAACTCAGCATTTTCTAAACTATGTTACTGTAGAACTAAAATTTCAATGAGACCCGGGAAGAAAGGTTTCCATGGTCAAATAAGCTGTGAAATGTGCTTCCTAAATTCGCCTCTTGAAGATCTGCACTAACATTACCATATCCAAAGGGTTAGAGACATCAGAAAGAAAGAAAATGTTTTAACCTAGTCATTCCCCACTGAAGACCTGTTTTTATTGTTTTTGTTTTCTCTTCCTATATTTTCTGGCATGATGCAGCATAACTTTTCCTTAAAACCTTTTTGGAAAAGGCTCCCTTAAACCATTCAACCTATTTGTGGAGGTGGCTAAAAATAAATGTTCCCCACAATTGGAGCCAGAATGTGTACATGTTGCTGTTCTGCACTGAGTAGCCCTCAAACATTTGGACAGTATGATCCCCATGCAGGACTGACTGGCTGCATGCAGGAGACAGCAAGCTGTACATAATAAGTGTGTATGAGCAAAAGCAGACAGAGGCCTTGACCTGTGACCTCTGTGCTGCTGTCTTGGCAGAGAGCATGCGAGTACTTAAGGCAGAGAAGTGCATGGCTTTCACGGGCAGTTGTCTGCCTCCTGGTAAGGAATGCTTGAGGTTTGATTTATCAAGACAATGTTCCGGTAAAGTTGTCTGTCACCCAGAGGGAATCGTAAGGATGCTTTAAGTGCCAGAGAGGGATCATTGATTTCTTTGGAGCCATAGTGTTCATCCTTTCACAGCTGGGGGAACTGCTTTGCTGTGAAATAGAATTTCAGTTGGGTGCAAAATTAATCAGTTTTCACAGCTCTAATTTTTGACTAAGACACTGTGCCAGTGTGTTGGGTACATGCTGTGTTTGAGCCTGGAAGCCTCCGCCTTGAATTTGTGTAGCATCGTGACACTACCACCTGCCTATCGGATGTCGGTGCCATGGGGAGCGAGGAGACTCGGGAGCCAACGGTTTCTCTTCTCGTCTGCCTCGTAGCTTAAATCCAGGCATGATCTCTTACAGACAGACGTCTGGAAGGGACTTCCGTGGCTCTCTACTGCAATGCTATGTCCAATGGATGAAATCCCTTCAGAATGTGCGAGATTTGTAACCAGGCCATCCTGTGCTTACATACCTGCAATGATGGGACATCTACCACCTTACGAGGCAGCACAGTGTTACATTTGGAATCACATCTAACCTTTGTGGAAGCTTTCCTTTCGTGGATAAGCCAAAAACGGGGGAGATTTCACATTACCTTATCTCTGTACTGGCATGAGATTAATATCACAGGGACAGTCACTTTTCTTATCTTTGATGGCTCTAATGTGATCAGTTTGTGATCTTTTGGTCTTGAGTGCTTGGAAAGGCCATATAGAGAGAAAAACTGACTTTTGTGATCTAACACTTTCGGCCAAAATCCAATCTCTTCAGGCAATTTTTAAATTAGAAGGATACGTATGTCTTCACAAGAAACAGAACGAGGCAAACATAGGCATTTATATTTGGTGTAATATCCTCACCCTGACAGCAACAAAATGTTTTTCTTCTTATATAGGCAATCATATAGAAAGGATAAACAATCAGGTTCTTTAACATAATTTTTCATTTTTCAAAATCCTACTTGCATAAGGGATATAGTCTATTTACAAGTTTTTCAACAAAGTATAGTGGAAAGAACATATTCAGATATGCTTTTTGATCAAAATATATCCCTGCCTTTGCTTCTATATTAAGGTAGGTGGTCTGTGGGAAGGGGATAAGAAAAGATGAGTAAATCATGGCCCCTTCCCTCAAGGAGATCACGATCTTCCCATTGGAAAGGCAGGAATAACAAATACTCATAAAAATAGCTGGCACTCAAGACAGAGTGATGTGTGTTATAATAAAGATAGCAGCAGCATGCTGAGGAAGCAGAGAAGAAGCCAAGGTTAATGCCAGGAGGAAGGACTGGGGATGAGTGCACAAGTGAACTGATTCTGAGTTGGATGTGGTGAAATGGGTGGAATTTCAAAAGGAAGAACCTAATGGGAGAATACTGCAACATGGAGGCACTTTCCCAGTACATTTCTCATTGCAGAGGAGGGGGGGCCTTTCCAAGCTCTGCAGTTAACAATATTCTCTAAGGACATTTTCTTTCACATTGTGTGTGACCATTGTATCTAGAGCTAAGGTTTGTGTTTTTTGGGGGGAGGATAGTTTTAAATAAATAATTCATAGTGTAGCAATTTGAGTTCCTGGGGTCTTCTCAGCACCCGCCCAGAATATCTATAGGTAGGCCTTCCTGGCTCATATTTATACCCTGCATTGATTCTTAATTTTGGGAGGGGGCTCAGTCTATCTATTTCCTCTTGTCCTCTGTGGAATATGTCTTGACCCGGACAGGGAGAGAGAAGGGAAAGACAACAGATTTTTGGATGGTTCCCTTCAAGCTGAAGACACTAGAAGGGAAAGATTGAGGAATGATGGGCCTTTTGATCTACAGAGTATAGACAAGAGTTCCTGCATGGCCAGAAGTGTAGATAAAGGTAGTGGCCTCTCCATACAGACATTCTCCATGGGCATTTACATTCAGTGATTGTTTCTTTCCCCAAAGCATGAAAGAAGAATATAGCATGTATCAGGACTTGTCCTTTCAAAGTTTGCAGTCTAGTGAAGGAGAGAGAAACATGTAAACTGGCATTTACAGAGCAGTGTGATAAAGGCTGTGACAGCGGCAATATGGAATGCTTTGTTTTTGAGGGCAGATAAGCGAGGCTGCAATATAATAGTTCAAGAAAATATGCCTGGGCCAAGCAAGAATTAAGGAGGAGTTAAGGGGGGGGTATTACTTTTTATTAATTATGGGCATTCAGCAAGTTATTTTGTAAAGAAATCAGCACACTGATTTACCTCGATTAAGTTTACTTTGCAGTTAATTACACTGAATGACCTTGGTATATATAAGTATTTGATACACCCTTAATATGGGATGGACACCAATCACACTGATGCGTGAGTGTATGGTGCAGCGAAGCTGCAGAGGAGTCCGTGTTTGAGTAATGATAACCATCCAGTCTCACTAGATCCTGGAAATTTTTCAGTTGTCTAAAGGAATAATTTGCATTTCTTCTTAAATTCTCAATAACCATTAATTCAATACATTTTGAAAGAATGCTACCAACGAATCCAACAAAATGACGATATCACAGCCCTAAGGCAAACCCAACATTTATTGAACACAGACTATGTGTTTTACTTGCATTACTTTTTTGAATACTCACAAAAAATTAACTGATGAGTTCATGTTGGTTACCTGCTCACAATTTTATTTTCCATGACCTCCCCTTCAATCTGAATTCCAGTTTTGCTCTGATCATCAGTCTGCTCTACTCATGACGTGGCCAGGTGCTTTACTAAACTAATCTGAGGAATGCCAGGCTGGAGACTGTTTAAGAGTGAGCAGGTATGCAGTTTTATGTAACATTATGTCCGGATGCAATGCCTAAAATCATGGAAGCTACCTGAGATGAGGAAGCCTAGCAGAAGGATAAAGCTAGTGATAGCTGAGCAAAATGACTCCTGGATCCCTGAGGATCCCATTAAGCTACTGAATTAGACAACACAGGAACTACTTGTTATTAAGTGAGATAATGTTATTTTTCCTTCTGAATGAAGCCATATGTGTTGAGGGTTTGTTTTTTTTTTTTTGTATTCTCAGCAAAAATTCACACTAATTGACACAAGTAGGTACTTTCATCATTCCCATTTTACAGATAAGGAAACTGAGGAAACTTAAATAAGTTAAGTAACCTCTCCAAGATCATACAGCTAGTTTAATATCAGAACTGGGATCAAAGTCAAGTGTGTCTTACTCCAAAACCTAGTGGTTAGTTTTTGTCTATGCCTCTCCTGCATATGCATATTTATTTGAAATATATACACCACCAAAATCTTAAATCAATGTCAAGCATTTTTAATAGTTCAAATATATCAAATATATAATTTATAAGAAAGCCACCATCCCTAGTCTTCTATAATAGGAATTGGCAAACTTTCTCTGTAAAGGACCAGTTGGTAAATATTTTAGGATTTGTAGGCCATGTGGACTCTGTCACAACTGCTTAACTAATTGTACCTCAGAAGCAGCCATACAAATGAATTTAGCTCTGTTCCTATACAATTTTATTTACAAAAACAGGTTGTAGCCAAGATTTGGCCCAAGGAGCCACTTTCCTGACCCCTGTTCTATATGAACTAAATCTGATTCTTGGATAAGGCTCACCAGCTAGGATGGATGAAAGTGGATGTTACTAGGTGTGTACAAGAAAAAGTACACCAGAATGAAGAGAAAAGAATATATGGAGTCCCAGTGTGGGAAGGACAGACACTATTTTTCCTTTGCCAAATCTTAAGGTGTCAAAGATGGTGATTATGTATCTACTTTGCAGTGCTGATTGGGAAATAGCTCAAGCCAATGTAGAGACGGGGCAATCTCATGATCCGCCATTACAGAAGCAAAATTTGGAGGGTTGGTAGCCTCTTATCTGTACCTTATTTGGAATCTCTGTTAAAAATTCCAAATTGTCTCCTCACTGCTTTCAAAAACCACCATTTTCCCTAGTACCTAAATTATTGAATGATCCACAAACACTTTAATACATAGCAGCTCTTTCTGCAAATGGAGAGATAAGGGTCAGAAATGAACAGATGATTATAGTTATTTGATTTCAGCTTTAATTGCTTTCCAACAGTCACAGAGAATGGACCAATTTTCTCAAAACAATATTTGTTCTGAAACAGAGGTTTGGGACTAAAGTTTTGTCAATAATAACACAAGGAGCTTTGGGGGAGTACACGATGGGTTTTCCTCCTTTTTTCTCTAATGGTTTGCAATGTGTGTTCCCTTTCTTTCAAAGGCATAGCATGAAATCAACTGTGATTTTTATTTGAAGAATCTAAAATATTGAACTATATCTTCCCCCCTTTACCTATTAATAAACTGGAAATACTAAAGAGGGAATATGAAAAACCGAGATTGAAAGACAGGGAAAGAATGCTTTCACACCTCCCACCCTCTAACAACCCTGATTTACATTGTGTCTCCATGGATTTGCCTAATGAAGACATTTCATATGAATGGGATCGTATGATACATCCTTATGTCTAGCTTTTTCCACTAAGCATAACACTTCTAAGATTCATCCAGGCTGTAGCGTATATCAGTAGTTCACTACTATTATTGGTAGATAATATCCTATTGTCTGGACATACCACATATTTCTATCTGCACATCACTTGGTGCTTCCATGTTTAGTCTGTAGATAATGCTTCTATAAACATTAATATTAAAGTATGAATATTTGTTTTGCATTAAAATTTGTTTTTGATTCTCTTGGGTTATACATCTAAGAGTAGAATTGCTGGTTCATCTGTTTGACATCTTGAAAATTGTTAAACTATTTTCCAAGGCCACCACACCATTTTCATTTCCTACTAGCAGGGTATGTGTTTTCAAGCTTCTTCACATTCTCCTTGCCAACAGTCATTATTGTCCATTCTGGTGGTGGATAAAGTGGTATTTCACAATGGTCTTGATTTTTATTTCCATGATGACCAAATGACCAATGATGTTGAAGATTCTTTAATGTGATGTATATTCATTCTTTGGAGAAGTTTGTAATCAAGTAGAGAGTTTTAAAAAAGAAAACATATAAGATAAAATTAATATTTACAATGTATTGTATGCATTGGGCACTTTCAACTCTTATGAAAATGAATAATAAATAATATTATAATCATATTTTATAGATGAAATTTAGAAAAATTAAGGGCTTGATGAAAAGCAGGTGGACATGGCTGAGCCAAGAGTCAAATAAGATTGATCAATCTTTCCTTTGTACCATGTGTTTTCTAACAATCTATCTCTTGCCTATATTGCCACAGATTAGTAAGACTGCGATAAATGAATGAAACAGGTTTCCCTCTCTTCTCTGGAAAAAGACAAAAACATAGACAAAACCTTTTCTTTTTATTTTTTTAACATTTCTTTATTTTTTGAGAGACAGAGACAGAGTATGAGCAGGAGAGGAACGTAGAGAAGGGAGTCACAGATTCCGAAGCAGGCTCCAGGCTCTGAGCTGTCAGCATAGAACCTGATGTGGGCTCTTACGAATCATGAGATCGTGATGTGAGCTGAAGTCGGATGCTTAACTGACTGAGCTACCCAGATACAGCCCTTATAGGCAAAACCTTTTGAAGAATAATGCAGAAAGGTCTCAATTGTTTTCCTGAGATCCAAGGCATAGTAGAGTTGGAGGCTGTACACTTGTGACATCATCATGTTTCTGATAATTGGTGAAGCCATTTCCCTCTTTACTAATCCAGTTTCTTTAGTAGCAAATGGGAAATCTACAAGTTGCCCTGAGAAGAGCATCTTTATATTTGAAATTCTACAACCCTGTCCAGTCCCCAAATAAGTGCTAAGAAGACCACAAACTCTGGGTATTAGGAGTACATTTGCCACCCTCTTCCCCTGCCCAACACTTAGCAGAATGGCCTGGGCACCTGACAGTGACATATACCTAGTAGTTCCCGAGAGACTGTCACATGCCTTATGGTCTCAGAACCGAGTTCCTCAGTTCTACCCCAGGAGCTAGTACAGAGCCCAAGAGTCTTGTAGTAGATGTTCAATGATAGATTGCTAAATTGATAAATGCTTTTAATTGGCTTCATGCAGAGACATTGCAGAATTGAATATTAGGGGATACTTAAATAAATATATGTTGACTCAGTAAAAGGTAAAGAAGGGAAAACAGTGCGTGGTGCCCAACTCTTGACAAGACCCACTACAGAGCAATGTTCCTTTTTCTCATTTAGGCTTCAGGAAACCCTATGAATTAAATGTTTTCATGTGTTCAGTTTACCAGTGTTCAAATACCAATAAGTAGCAAAGTTGGAATGCAAAACTCCATTTGCGATCATACATGGCAAAGCATTGGGTTGGATACTTAAGCCTAGGCAGACTAGCTCCCACACCCTAAGGCAAAAAGCGCTGAGTTCCAGTACAGTACAAAGAAATGGTTTTCTCCCTTGTGCTTGGCATGTACTGCGTACTCTTGAGAAGAAGGTGAATGGGGTACCGAAGACTAGACTTTTTAAGGCAGTTAAATGAATGATGTGTAGGAGACTCGGGGGGAAATGTAATTGTTTTATAACTTAATTGCCCATTCCTAAGACCTGGAGGTTGCTAAAATGATAAATGACACTGTGACTGAATGAATTTTAGTTTGTTTTGAAGAGATGTGGCATTTTCGGGGTTAATACTGCATTATTGATTTCCTATATATATTTAGTCAGCACTTTTAGGACTTTTCTCTTTAACCCCCCCCTTTTTTTTTTTACATGTAGATAGGTTGAAGTTCATGTGTCTTACACTTCCAGGGAGTCTTACTTTTTGTGTTTCTGCTCTCCCTTCCTACCTTCTTGGTCATGATATATTGGCCACATGTTCAAATTTCCTCTCCTTCTTGTGTAGGCTTCTCCTTGCCACACTTTTTAGGAATTTGTATCTCTTCCACCTCACTTAACATTTTTTATCTTCTCTTGTGCAGCTAGCACTCTGCTAGCTAGGGTGGGGGCTGCAGATACAAGACAGCTTGAAGACATAGTCCTTGTACTTGAAGACCTATGCATTAGTCTTTCCCAGTCCTTTAATACAATCTTTATAATTTCTGCAGTCGGCCACTGTGAATACCTACTAAAGCCTTTGACATTTTCTTCGATAAGTTTCTCTTAATGGACTTTTTTTCACACCCAGAGTTATAGACAAAATACCAAAGGATGATGGAGGTGGTGGCTGGAGCAGGGGTCAGGATTGAAGGCATTCTTTTATGTAAAATAAGTCAGACAGAAAGACAAGCACTCTGTGATCACACCTAACTGTGGAATATAAAGAGACAAGCTCATAAAAACAGTAGAAGGGTAGTTATGATCTCAGTCTCTCCGAGGATCCCAATTAAACACATTATAGAAGTAGAAACACGTTTTCTGTGCAAAAGCAGCATTAAGGTGGGTCTAGTTCCCACTTCAGTCCACTCTCCAAGTCCTTCTTATGTGGAAATGACTGTGGAGTTCCAAGCCACTGTTGACAGAGCTGCTCTCTCTTTGAACTCTGTTCAAACATTTGACATGGTGAGTGGATGCATAAGCTGGGGTTCAGATCCAAGCCTGCAATGCCCATATGGCTGCAATGCCACTGGCTTTATCATGACCCATATAGAGAAAGAAGTGCTTGAATTCCGAACATGAAAATAAAGGACCTCACCAAGAGCCAGAAATATTAAGGGGAAAAATAAGATTTTAAATACGTGAAGTGAATGATGTTCACTTTTATGAAGAAATCTGGAAAATAGTGTCAATGTTTAGACATTATTTCAAAGCCATAGTAGCATGAAAACTAAATTTGAAAGAGACAGTAATTGAAATTCCCAATGTCAGGTACTGTCTTTGTTTTAGTTTTTGTACCCACCTACCTTCTCCCAGTGCCTACCTTACTCAGTGTTTCATTGTGTGCTCAGATCAACGGATGAGAAGATGAATGGGTTACTGCAAAATATAGCTTCCCAATTGTTCTTACACTCACTCATAATAGAGTGACTAGTGGCATTTGGTTAGGAAAGGCTTGAATATACACACCTTAAGAGAGTCCAAGACTCAGAGCAGGTGGAACTGCAGAATGCTGAAGAATGTGCATCTGTGGGAGTCATTCCTGCCTTTCCATTTTCTAGCTGTGAAATCCTAAGAATATTGCATGGTCCCTCTGTGTTTCAGCTCTCCTTCTGCAAAATGAAAATGATATTTATGTCTGAATGATAGATTTATTCAAGCATTGTTATCACATGTTGACTTCTAAGCTTCCTGTTCATCCTAAGATTGTCTAGTTTCAGTTGTTACAACTAAGACAGCTAATGACAGTTTTCGAAGGTGAGATATACAGCAGTATGCTTTGTTAATTGTATCAACTGTCAAAGTATTACAGTTGTTTTATTCTAATTGGTAAATAACTGCTGCTCAAATCCCCCTGCATGAAGTCTCTAATCGACATCCAAGATGCCCTGCACCAGGGTTTCTAAACTTCCTCAGTATTAATCTAGAAACTAAGGAATTAAGATCAGCCTTGTAGCCATCCTACTCCTTACCTTCCATGTGAATCACCAAATACTGGGAATTCTACTTCATAAATCTCTCTTAAATCTACCACTTCTTCCCCTCATATCTCACCTAGATTATGCCTTATAGGCCTGCCTATAGATGCTACCCTCCAAATGGATTATCCACATTATAACCAGACAGGAGATGAGGACTATATGATGGTCTCCTTTTAGTCTCTTTCCCTGCATTTGCAAGAGGACTGAAGGAGACCTTGTCATTGACACAGAAGCAATGGTCACTTACTTAACACTATTAGAAGATGGGGGTGTACTTGGATGTTTTATGCAAAGTCGCCTTATCATCTGTCTGGTACCAAATAAGAGTCACAGGGTACATAGTGGACTATTTGGAAACATCACAGTCTGGCTGTCAGAGGGGTCATTTCCCACTTTTTCAGACATTCCCTTACTTACACATGAGCAGTAGCATTGGAAATTACAAATAGCATTATAACTGTATTAGAAATTCTAATACCATCAGCTGAGGAAAGAACATTACCCTTTGTGGGAGACTGGCCAATTTTGATTTCCAAAATGAAAAAGAGTCCTGAGATTATTGGGTGAGGCCTTTCAAGCTGCTCCAGCTTAGAGACCTCAGCTAACAGATTTCAGGTCTCTGCCTATCTTCTACATCAGGGGCATCAGGGGATTTTAATAAGATGCCATTTTAGACCTAAATCCCTCAGCTCTCCTTTCCACGTTATGTTCCCTAAGCAACCTTCTACTGGAATTTGATTTCTTGTTCTTTTGAAAATGGGACTGCTGTCCCTGCTGAGGACAGTGTTCCAATGTCTTCAACTCTTTATTTCCCACATGCACCTTGTAACAGCCTCCCATCCAGTCTCCCTGAACTCCACTGAGAGGCTTCTGTAAGTCAGTAGGTGACACGCTCACCTTGACAACACACCAGAGCTGTCTAAAACTCCACTTTTGTTCTCATTATACAAAATTACAGAACACTTTCTCACTTGTTTCCCCACGCATGCCAAACACAGAAGGCCCCCTGTGACTTCACTTCCCTGTCCCCCCCCTCATATTTGTCGGGCTCCGATTACATGGGACAAAATCAGGCCGTTTAGGACTCTGTGACTTTATATATGCTGTTCCTTTGACCTATCCACGCCAACAGGTGCCCACATGGCAAAACATTTCTAATTGTTTTAGGCCTATGTGAAATGTGAACTCCTCCTACTGAAAGCCTTGGCCAAATCCTCAAGTTAGAAGTAGCTGTCAATGTTTGGAACTTCAGTAAGTCTTCATCCCTGCCTCTGAGAGCATTCAAATCACTCACAATTGCAATGTAATTGTTTACATGTCTGTTCCCCACCCTTTTCCTAAACTAGACTTTGAGTTCCTAGGGACCTGGCAAGGTCATCTCTATATTCCTAGAATTTATCTAAGGGCTTGACATGTAGTAGGTGCTTAATGCCTGCTTTCTGAATATTATAAAAGTGCTAACGATAACAGCTATACCAACATCACTGGCCCATGTATACCTTTAGCATGATAAGGTAAACACCACCTTGTAGCTCCATATCTGTAATAATGTGTTTAGAGATAAATGATAAAAGAAAAAAAAGACATGTTTATACTTCTAGGAATGGACCTGAGGCTCACTGCTAAAGATCAGAGTACTTTCATTTTTTAATGTCCATGTGAACATGGTCAAGTTCATATGTTCAAGTGAAAAGTAAATAAATCTCTTTAGTAAATATTTATATGTTTGTTTACTCAAGAAATTTCTCCCAGATTCAAATCTTTTACCTGTCAAGTGTGCACAGAGATGATATTCAAAATATTTAATGAACAGTGTGGAAATGACAGGACTAATCAGAATAAATCTGTCCATAGCTGGTGCAGAGTCAATGGGATCAATGGTATGACTAGTTGAGTCATACCAGTTTGTGAACCAGTTTGTGGAGGAAGAATAGGTTTGGGGAAGAAGGACAAGACTTGGACCTTCTACAAGTTTATTTTTTAGGTGCCTTTGTGATATCCATCAGGAAGAAAATGTAGGAAGATTGGGTTCAGAAAAACCTGTGGACTAGAGGTATAACTTTGAGAGTTGTTGACATGTAAGTGATATCAGACAGGATCACCCAAAGTAGCTAGCTCTCAGAGAATTACCTGGAGAGCTTGTTAACAGAGCACCCCACCACTCAGTTTCAGTTTCTGATGTAGTAAGTTCAGGATGAGACTCATAAATTTTTGCTAATTCATTCTCAGATAATGCTGATGCTGCTGGTCATGGGACCAACTCCTGCAGTAACACTCACCTGGGAGATATGTAAAAATGGGTGGGAAAACAGGGGAAAAAAGATCTTTGGGAAGCAGGATAGTGGAACAAGTCAGGCTTCATTGAGTCGAATCCAGAAGCTATCAGCTAAGAGTCATGTGGCGTTGGGCCAATGGTGTAACTCTCTTAAGACTTAATTTCTACCTTTGTAAAATAAAGAAAGTAAATAATAGCATAAATTCAGTGTTTTTTTTTCTAAAGTTTATTTATTTATTGAGAAAGAGAGAGAGAGAACATGTATGCATGACCAGGGGAGGGACGGAAAGAGAGGAGAGAGAGAGAATCCCAAGTGTGCCCCATGCTGTCAGCTCAGAGCCAGATGCAGGGCTCGATCCCACCAACTGTTAGATCATGACCTGAGCTGAAATCAAGAGTTGGAGGCTTAACCACTGAGCCACTCAGGTGCCCCTACAGTGTTATTTAAAGCCAAAAAATATAGCTAGTGGAAAATGCTTAGCACTGTGTTGAATATATGTTTGGACTTATTTGAAGACTAGTTCTTTTTTTTTTATCACCAAATATTTTATTTTATTTTTATTTTATTTNAGACTAGTTCTTAAGCCACCTGGCTTTTAAGTTACATGAGACAGGTGGCAAAGACTAAAAAGCAAGAGGAACATCAACATTATGTGATAACCTGGAAGCCAGTGAACTAGGCGGGAGTGGCTAAGAGTGTTAGGTACTTCTGAGAGTTCAGAGACGATGAGGAAAAATGTGTAAACATCCATTGGATTTAGAGGCAACTAGTGATACAGAAAGGCCATTTCAGTGGAGTGACTTGTGGGGCAGAGATAGCGTCTATGAAGTGTACAGCAGAGTGCCTATCAGAAGCCCAAGGACTTGTGACAAGGGCCTTAGAGAAGCTGCTTTTATAACTATTATAGCTGAAAGCAGTTTGCATAGGCATGTATATGCATGCAGGTCGAAGGAAATATATTCAGCTGTAGCATAAACTCTACGATTCCCAAATAAATGCAGTTCCATCGACAAGCTATGTCTCTTGCAGGCTTATTTAAGCTGCTACAGTTTTTAGCAGCAAGATTTCAAACAGTAAGGTGGCAAGTATGTTATACAAATTTAATAAAGGCCCTTTCTACATTTGCTACGGTAACTGATGGCTCTGGGATGCATCAGCAACTGTCAGTCCTCACAGCAGCCCCGTGACTCCACTGAACTTTCAGATTCCTTGCCCCACACTTTCCATTTCTCCCATGCCAGCAAAATGAACAACGTCTGGTCTCTGGCAGCAGGAAGAAAGCTATCTTTGCCTCTTGCCGGCTGAGGAATGGTTTGTTTCCTTTCAAACACTACTGCATTCTTTTCCGTGACCATTAAATATTTTATAACTCAGTCTCCTGCCAGTGCTCCTTACGAGATGCCCAATAAATGGCAGATTTCAACTGGGAATTGTAATATATGACAGTGGGTTTGATTGACACCATTCCCATGGAAGACTCTACTGGAGTCCATGACCATATAAAATGGGTTCTAGCCTGTAAAGGTTTTTGCTAATCCTAAAAGCTTTTAGATTACATCTTTACTTTTCTTTGAGAATTCTCATGAAATCAGTGGGGAAGGCATGAACTGCTGGGTGACTCTGACATTTGCAAGCCAGGAGTGTACAGAATGTGTCTAGAGTTTATGCTGCCTGCCATTGTTTTCCTTCCCTAGGTGTTCTTGCTCTTCATATCTAGAAATCTTTCTCCTGTGCCAATTAAATCATGCCCATTCAAGACCCAGCTCCACTGCCAACACTTTGGGATGCCTTTGGAGATAACTGTAGCTTGAATTAGGCTCTCCCTTTATTTCAATTATCTACTGCAACTATTATCTGTAATAGTCTATTTAATGCTCTCGTTCGTGCAACAAAATCTCCATTCCCACAGTGTGCAGGGTTGTGCTGGCAACAAAGAAAGCCTCAATAAGTAATATTCAGGTTCAACTTACTACTTAAGGGGGGAAATCATTGTTTTAATTCATTAAAAAATTAACTTTCACTGCAAAATCTGTAGAGATTTCTGTTTCCCAGCCTTACAGTTTCTTCCCAATTTTTCCTTTAATGAATTAACCACCATGACTTTCCACTGTGCATTTAATTACTGTACTGATTGCTTACTATGTATGCTACATGGCATGGAGAGAATACAAAACTCAGAAGCAAAGCACTCTCCCTGACCTCTCTGGGGATAGAGACCAAAACCCATAAAAGTATAAGAAAATACATTAAACTACATATAACATGTGCGAGATGAGTGGTCTGGATAATTATACAGCCCCTGTGACCCCAAAGGAACGGGTACTAGTTACTCATGCCAGCAACCACACTTTCTCAGCCTGAGACCTTGAGCTTTGGTCATGGTGCTTGGAAGGCCCATCCTTAGCACCATCTCTGTTCTTCTGAAGCTTTGGACATTCCTTTGTCCTCTCTTTGAGACTGTCTTCCCTAATTTTTTTTCTCCTTCCATCTCCTCTTCCTATGGAGCTGACTTTTCCCTCTTCTTATCAGTTTCTGTACACTTTATCTAAATTGCTTTTAGAGCTCTTCTTGAGTCTGAATGTCTAAAAATGTATTCATATGCTGTTTTTCTTTTATGAAAAGCATGTATACTTTTCCACACAGGACGTTCAGAAAAATGCTCGTGTATGAAAAGGCCATTTTTCCATAGACACTGGGTTCATCTCTGTGTCAAGCCATCTGTAAGACTTTGGATCAGAGATGTGAAGACCTACCTTATGGCCTAGTCAGTTGGGAGATTCATGGGCTGATACAGTGGAGAGAATTCCTGAGAAGGAGGTACACTGCAGTAAGAGAGCCTCAAAAAGCAAATGGGAATTCATGGGAATAGAGGGCCCCTCCCATCTTAGTTTACTTACTTGGACTTTCATCCAGGTGATTTTTTGAAGACAATCAAAAGCTCTATCTTAAATATATTTATCAGCTTACCTTCCTAGAAACAGAAGAATGCCCTTTGAATTCTAAATACATGACAAAATAGTACCATATACTGTGGCCAGTTTAGTGTACTAGACTATTGTAAAAGTGAACCCATTTTAATTATATACACAGGTTCCAAAGATGTTGGGTAAGTTTACAGATGAGAGTTCTGTGCTTGATTGTTAAGGTGTCTGAAGGTTTTTTAGGGCCACGAGAGTTTGTAGTTAGATCATATCTATTATGTGATTCTCCTAAATGCCCCATGTTTCCTCCTCAGAACAAAATACTCACCTGGATATATTAAAGCACACCGTACCACCTTAGGGCAAGAAGAAAAATAAAGTAGAACACTCATATTTTATATTTATTTTGTTTCCATTTGTGTTCAGTTTTTTAATTTTTTTAATGCTTATTTTTGAGAGAGACAGAGACAGAGCACGAGTAGGGGAGGGACAGAGAGAGAGAGGGAAACACAGAATCTGAAGCAGGCTCTAGGCTCTGAGCTGTCAGCATAGAGCCCAACACAGGGCTCAAACTCTCAAATGGTGAGATCATGACCTGAGACTAAGTCAGACCCTTAACTGACTAAGTCACCCAGGTGCCTCCATTCATGATCTATTTTAAATGCTTATGATATATTTTATATGTAAACCAATTAACTGAATATATACATACATGCACTTATAGGCAGATATATAAATATTGGAGAGTTCATCCAAAATTATTATTGTCTCTTTGTTGGGCTTTATTTGGGTTATGAGTGATAGAAAGCCTAATAGTGATTAGATACCATTTACTTACTTTATTTACTACTTAACAAAAGTATGTAGGTGGTCTTAGAGTTAGTGTAGCAGCCTAGTGATTCCATTAAGAAATGTTTTTATCTTTCCATTGACATATTTGGAATGGTGCCTTATCTTTCCATTGACATATTTTGGAATTTTTACCTCATGGTGAGTTATATTTACTTTGTGATTTTAGGTGAGTAGTGATCTATGGATACTGTATGGTGGCATGTGAATTCTAAGGTTTCAAATTTATTGATGATTGCAGTTTACTGATAGAAGGATCAAGCCTAGCATTCTGTTTTATTAAGATATTAAAAATATTTAACAGTGGAGTTGTATTGAATTCAGTCAAGTCATTGCATAGGTATAAGCATGTATAGTTTTATTTATTTTTGGATTCTCTAAGCTATGGAAATAGAAGACTTGAGTACATATTAAGTCTGACATCTCTGTACTCTCCCACTTTGGACTTTGCAGAGGTGTTTACTTGGGCCTCTGATCCTCTATAATGTGCTGATAGATGATAACGTGATGGGGATGGCAGTTGGTAGAATGGGGAGGTAACCACTGGAGACAGCAATTGTCAGATGGAAACTAATTGATTGTAATTGCTTTGCCATTGTATTGCTCTTGGAGTCTGTAGCTTGTTAAAACCACTGATTATAAAATAAGGACCTCACTTTTTATGCTGTAGGTTATGTTAATGAAAAGCTGTTCTTAGAGGAATGATCAGTGAATATCAATAAATGGATAATAAGAAATTAAAGGAAAACTTAGCTAGCTGATTATGAGTTAATATACTTCAGCAGGCAGAGTAGCAATCAGCTGTGTGGTGTTCCATATTGAATATTTTGTTTAGAGCTCTTGAATTTTAAATATTTCCCATAGAAAGAGAGATTGATTCTGTGTAACTATTTATCACATACTGTCTTGAATAACAGATCTTCCCTGTAGATGAGATCTCCTGGAAAAGGGAAAATGTGTCTGTTTTGCAGAGCCTTTATTTTGTGCCAAGGAATTAACAGATACTTTGAAGTGGAAAAATCAATTCCTGTTGTACACCAAAAAAAGAGGATATTAGAAGTGGGATTTTCAGTACTTACAGCATATGAGCAGTATATGAGTAAGGATTTATGTGAGTCTGAGGGCAATGTTTGTTTTTCCAATATCCCTCAATATTGAAGTAGGCATACTAAAATGGTAACACTGATGTGAAATTATATCTAACTGTTGTAAGATGTGCATTAACTTTTATATCATTGTAATGCCTTTAATGGTCATACCTTTTACTGGTGGCATTTAAACTGTTAGTAGTGTTAGAATGATCAGATTTGTTGAAGACATTTGGACTGTGATTGTGATTGTGATTCAAGGCTCAACCTCTGACCTTAAGAAACTCACAGACTAAAGGAACAGACAAATGTGTGAACATACAGCTACTAGCAGTGTTGAATGTTGAATGCAGTGATGTGAGTGATAAAAGGTACTAGGGAAACAAAATGGGAGAATAATATAAGCTCTGAAGGATTTTGGATGTCTTCCAGCAAAGAAAAAGATGGTCCAGGAGGAAGGGGCAGTGTGACAGCTCCTGGTGTTTGGGGAAATAGAAACATAATTGTAAATTAAGTTGTGTGTCTTAAAGTACAGGAAGATGATACTAGAGGGCAAAATTCCACAGGGCTTAGGTCCTTCATTGAGGAATTTGGAGTTAATCTTATGGGAATGAGACCCACTGAGGGTTTTCAGATGTGTGAAGGACACGAGTGGATTTCCTTTGAGGACAATCACTTTCTCCTCAGTTTGGGTGATAACAGAAAGAGGCTCATAGTGACTTCAAGTAACTAAATCGGTACCATAACCCGATCCATTGACCATTATTACTAATCTAGATCTATGAAAAGGAAATTAAGAGAGCTTAAATGCAGAATCATTTCTTCATCTTTGACTGTTTAAATATATTTTTTCTTGAATTGGTAGAATTAGTGCTAATATGTTAGTTGCCTAGAACTCTGAAATTAGAAAGTCTCTACATGTGATAACAGAGTCTGGGTCCAGTACGTACTACATACTTATGGCTAGTTTCATATTTGGGAAGAGGATGTAGACATAACAGCTTCGCTTAAAACTATAAGGAATTATGATTTTAAAAGCAAGTGTTTAAAACAATGCTTACAAAATGACAATAATTTGGTCCTGTTAGACATTTACCAGAAACATTTTTCACATTTGAGATTCTGTTTAAGAATTTGGAACATTTGCATTTTAATCACATAAGGAAAGGAGAATGTGAAAGAATAATTGGTTCAGCAATTATCCAATTAGACCTGTAACTAAAAACAAACAAACAAACAACTCAGAGAAACTGACATTGGTTTCCACAGAACAGTCACAATATGCACGGATCAGATGTTTCATGGCATTTGGCAACAACAAAGGGAAGGAGATGCTTCCATACCACTTGTTTCCATACAACTGAAATTAATGAAGGTAGATTTGAGATGTTTGTTGAATCATTCAGCTTTTACTGTTAATGTGTCCTCCGATGGAGCTTCTACAATGATTCCAATTGTTAAAATCTACTGGAGAAATAAAGATAACTGAATACGAGACTTTTCTTAAGGCCGGTGTTTTGGAGGCTGGGAAGTCCAAGATCAAGGTGCCTGCAGATTCAGTATCTGGTGGGGACTCTCATGGTTCATAGAGCCCTGCCTTTTTGCTGTGTATTCACATGACTGGAGTGGGTGACAGAGCTTTCTGGGGCTTCTTTTATATGAATAATAATCCCATTCATGAATCAGTCATCTCCTACAGGCCCACCTCCTGATACCGTCTTATTGTGATTAGGTTTCAATATGTGGATTCGGGGGGATGCACAACATTCAGTCATAAAGTGGTCCTATCCAGTTGCATTGCTTCAGTCCCAGAATGCACTGCTGACGCTGATTTTTTGTGTATTTCCCTCAACAGATACAACGACATATTCCACTGAGCGCTCTGAGCACTTCAAACCCTGCCGAGACAAGGACCTCGCATACTGTCTCAATGATGGAGAGTGCTTTGTGATCGAAACCCTGACGGGATCCCATAAACACTGTCGGTAAGCCACTGGCAGCACACACTGGGGACATGCCTTCAGAGAGGGCAGACCTCTGCAACTGTACATGTCATTCAATGGCAGAATTAGGAGGCTTCATATGGGAAGGGACAAGGCTGGTAGCTTTAGTATTTGAGGAAGGTGAATCTGGATTCAAATAGACAAGATTTGAGTTGTGCTGTAGCAAAGGAAGGTTTATTTTTATGTCTACTAATTTAATACAAATAATGATGCACTCTAGAAGCCTGCAGTTTTGGTGCAGGGTTTAAGTACCTTGGCTTGTTCTTAGAAATAACGCCTTCCTGCAAAACTATCGACTGTAGCCCAACAGAGCAAACTGCTCATCTAAGATCTAGGGTCTCAGTGTTGACTGAGTCAACCAAGCCCCAGACGGTAACAGTGTCCAGAGAAAACCATCACATCTTGATTCTGCCCTCGTTTATTTATTTCATTGTTGTTTTAAACACTTCTCATGATGAAACATTCTCCAACAAGATGTTGTAAATGAAATCATAGTCCTGTTATAGTCTAGGTAGAGAGCTACTTAGGGCAAATTCCTAGTAGAGATCAGGAAGTGTTTAATTGGTTTTGAGAACCTTAAGGTTATATAAATGCTAAAAATAAAAACAAGTGGAGATAAGTAGTGCACTTGTAGACACTGCAGCTTTAAGGTTCTGTAGAAGAATCAAATTAGCATCCAAAAAATATTTTCCACTGAGCTTTCATTTCTAGCACTACCCTAGTAATTTGTTTTTCATTGCAATTGTTTATGCTTCAGTGATCATATATATCCACACCCCTTTCCTTCTCTTTATTTACTCTTCTCATATGACACAGTTATTAAATTAATTATTCTGAATCATGAAGCATGGGAAATTAGGACTTTTTTCTCTGTATATTGCTATTATAAAACTTTATTCTATGTTGTTTTAAGATGGCATGGAGAAATGAGTCTTGTAGTTAGGAACTTAGAATGTGTGGGCAAATCCTGCCTGGCTCTAAGTCCGTGAAGATGAGTTGTCATGGTGGGCAACACAGGTTTGGAAGAGCTGATAAGTTTCAGTGGCAGATCTCTGTGAGAGTAACCAGGTATTCTGTCAGGATAAACAGAACTGTGACCTTTCCTCGCCCTTGACAGCATGGCTTCCTTGTGACTTGGAGGGTGCCATTACATGTACCCCATTTAAAAATTTGCACTCTATTTCTGTCCTCTGTGAAATTGAGTTGGGGATGATGGGGGATGGGTATGTTCCTTCCCACATCCTTCTTCTTTTGTTATATTTATTAGGTCAGTGTAAGCAGAGGTGGAAATCACACAAGTGACTTTAAGACCCCAAGGGAGATGCAGAGTGGTATATCCATTCAGAGCATGCATTGTATCCAAGCTCTCATAGATACTCAACTATATGTTAAAGGGATCATCATGTGGAAGTGGGAAATGAAATCAGTTGGGTTCCTAATCCATTGATGGAGGGATTAATCAGAAGTCTCACCTAAAGCAGTGACTTTCCAGATGGTGTTTTACCCAAAGAGAGGATCAGATCAGGCTTGACACAGTGTGCAGGTGGATGTGATTATCTTTTCCAAAACTTAGAATGTTGAAAATAACAAGATAATTCTTAGTCTTTTCAACATACGGCCTCACTATAGTCTGTATTAGTTCATGGTGTATCAGTTTGCTAGGGCTGCTAGAAAAAAAGGCCACTGATTGAGTGTTTTAAACAAGAGAAATGTATTTTCTGACAGATCTGGAAGCTAGAAATCTGAAATCTAGGTGCTGGCACAGTTGTTTCTTTCAGAGAGCCTTGATGGAAAGGCACCCTTTCAGGTCTCTCTCCCTGACCTAGAGATGACCGTCTGCCCCTTGTGTCTTCTCATTTTCTTCCCTCTGTACAGGTCTGTGTCCAAATTTCCTCTTCTTATAAGGATAGCAGTCATATTGGATTAAGATCCACTCTAATGGCCCTATTTTAACTTATGTACCTCTATGGAGACCATCTCTCCAAAGACTCACATTCTGAGTTACTGGAGGTTAGGACTTCAACATATTAATTACTTGGGAGACAAATCCACTCTATGACATCAGATTTCATGTCTAGAAAAGAAATCCTTTGCTTTTGTGCATATATGCATGTCTAATTCTTTTGCATACACAAGCAGAGATAAATCTATGATTCAGCTGGAACAATGTACATGTATAATAATTTTGACCCTCTGTCTTCATATTTCTTGCATATTTCAGCACAGACAACCTGTTATTTAACATAGAGTCACAACATAGCTAATCATGACAAAAGACCAGCCTACGACAGAATTGGAACTCGAGTAGGTTAATAGATGCCTATAAATCTCTTACTAGAGTGTATGAATAAATCATACATCGCGTGTGCCTGCTATTCATCTCCTGGGCTTTGCTGTGAATAAAAAGCTTACATTTGTTCCTGCATCAGCCACTTCTAAGAATTCCCATGTAGTTATTAATAATGTGCTATTTTGTACAGCACTCTATTTAAGTAGTATGTTTCATTCATCCTTCTTCTGCATTCGACAAATGTTTATTGAGCACCTCCTATCAACAAGATATTGTTGAATAAATACATACAGAAATGAACTTAGGAATTAAGTCGTGCTGTACTTTGTAATGCACTTGAAGTAGATGAAGTAGTTCATCGTCAAGAAGTAAGGAAAACAAGGGAAGCACTTTCATGTGACTGACACGCTACTGGGGTTATCTTTGTGATACATTACTAACCGGACTATGTTTCAAGTTAAACACAATTTAGTATATTAGAGCCACAATATATAGGGGGTGTATGTGAATCTATCTCATTAAATAAATACCTTCCTTGTGACATTCAAATGGGAGAGACATCAAGATATATTTTTTCAGTATTTTGTAATCATATGATAAATCCTGTGATTGCGATTCTATGGGGGGAATCAATTTTTTTCCATGTTAAAAAAGATTGATAGTGCTGTAACACTTTTCTGTGTACTTGGCAAAGAAGAACAGAAGTAAAACTACCTAGATCATCTCTGGAAGAGATCCTGCAAGTATATGCTCAAAAATGTTCATGGCGTGAAAGTTGAGATGAGGGGGGTTTCATATTTTTCTCTTTGTTATTTTCTCACTCTTTAATGTATTTTCAGGTCTTTCATAAAGCCATTTTTAGTATTTAGAAATTACAGAGCAAGCTAATGAAAATTTAAGAGCAACACCAAAATTCTAAAAATAACTTGAAAGACGGGATTTTAAAGAAAAATAGGGGCATGTGGGTGGCTCAGTCAGCATCCAACTTCGACTCAGGTCATGGTCTCGTAGTTTGTGGGTTCGAGCCCCACCTCAGGCTCTGTGCTGACAGCTCAGAGCCTGGAGCCTCCTTCAGATTCTGTGTCTCCCTCTCTTTGACCCTCCCCTGCTAATGCTGTGTGTGTGTGTGTGTGTGTGTGTGTGTGTGTGTGTGTGTATTAAAAATAAACATTATTTTTTTTAAATAAGTAGGCAAACTTGATGTTGAATTTAAAGTATCTTATGAAGCCATAGATCATTGGCTGACTGACTAGTGAAAGCAGGACCTGGTATATTGTGATGGAACTCAGTTTAGAGTAAAGAGAGATCCATAAATCAGAGGAAAATTGAGAGGCCAATTGGTCAATAAATTTGGTTGGCTATCAGGTAAAACAAATCAAATTTGGATTTTTACTTCCTTCTTTATATCAAAAGTTGTTTTTAGTGAATTCAAGAGTTAATGTCAATAAATAAAGTCTTGAGGAAAACAGTAAATAAAATTACATATTTATGTCAGCAATTGAAAGGACATTTTGAGCAAAAAGCAAGGAAGGAAAAAATAAACAGCCTAGACACAGCATTGTTTTTTGGTCTGAATGCCATAAATCAGAAATAAAATTAAAAAACAGATAAGCTATCTGTAAACTTTACAATAAATATGCCAAGGAATTAATATGCTGATGAAACTACATAGATCACCCAGTGTAATACTAAAATTAAGTCTCAGTAGGAAGATGGGCGACAAGGGGAACTTACTCTTCCTTTAAAAAGTAATACAAAATAATGAATAAACATGAAAAATACTCAGCATCACAAAGAAATGCCAATTAATTTTTTTCACCTACCATATATTTAATGATTTTTAAAAGCAAATAGTTTTGGGGCGCCTGGGGTGGCTCAGTTGTTTAAGCATCCGACTTTGGCTCAGGTCCTGATCTCACGGTGCGTGTGTTCGAGTCCTGCATCAGGCTCTGTGCTGACAACTCAGAGCCTGAAGCCTTCCTCAGATTCTTTGTCTCCGTCTCTGCCCCTCCCCTACGTGTGTGTGTGTGTGTGTGTGCGTGTGCGCGCGCGTGCACATGCACTCTCTCATTCTCTCTCAAAAATAAATAAACATTAAAAGGTTTTTTTAAAAAAGCAAATACTTTGGTGAGTGTAGAGGAAGAGCACATTCTTCTTCACTACCTGAGGGAGTACAGTTTGTTAAATATCTTCTGTATGTAATGTTTCAGTATGTTTCAAAATATTTATATTGTTTCTAAAAGTTTAGTGTACAGAGATGTATAGGTAGATTTATTTGTAAGGATGTTTACCACAAATTTATTTGTAATAGGAAAGAAAAAGCCTGAATGTATAATTCTATATAAATTACAATATATCTATATTGGATGAATTCAACCTAACTGGAATTTTTATAATGTTTTAAGGGCATGAATGTGCTCATTATATCATGTTTTATATGAAAATTGGGATATTGTAAAGTTGAACATATAATAGCAATCCAGTTCTAAAAATGAACCTTAGGAAAAAGACTAATAGGCTTTAAAACTATTTTCTTCTTCAAACCTTATGAATTTTCTAAGAGCTGCCTGTTGCACATGTATTTCATTTATGTAATAACTGGTTAAGAGACTTGACCCTTGCTTCTCCTCTGACCATTAAGAAAGATAGATAGTGTCCCCGTCTCTGTAAAAATCAAGGTCATTATAATTCACTATTATTAGGCTGATAAGAGAACTTTCAATTAAGCCCTTCCAGATTAAATACTACCAAGTCTATTTGAATGTGTCTGTTCTTTCTTTTATTAATAATTCATTTACACTCTTTACACTAATTCTTTTCCACGCTGAATTCATGTGTTCTGAAACATAAAAAAATGGATTAAAGGACAGAAAAACAGATTGTACGGAAATAAATCTGGGTGCCAAGGAATGCAAGTCACTAGAAACTCCTTGAATCAAATTCTGAATAAAAGCAGGGTATCCTCTAATATATTTACTCTTATGTCCTTTCTAGAAATTTTCAGAACTTGGGAAATGGTACTATGTGTAATCTGTTTCACTAGAGTCAAAGAGGTAGCCGCTGTAACTGAAAAGATTGGTAGACATTTGGCTGAGCCAAACATGTTTTGAGGCCAAATTCAAGTTAAAAGGATATGCCTCCTCTGAATTGAAGCTCATTAGGTGTTTCACCAGCCTTGCTGTAAAAATGGATTTTCAAAACTTTGGAAAGGATAGCATTTGAGCTGAATTTGATCTGTAGCGATCATTTTGGAAATTTGTCAAGCAATTCACTTGAAGATGTTTGAATCGCTTGAAATATGGAACTGCTGGAAAAAGAGAGAAGCAGTGCAAGGCAACAGTCGCCCAAGGCACTACTTCTCTTAGAGGGCTGATGGCCTGGGAAATGATCTAGGTGAAATGCTTGCAGGACTTGGGGAACAGGGAAAGCAATTAAAAGGAGGGGGAACCCTCAAGGAATTGCTGTTCCTTTGTGTCGTTCTGCCTGAGGAGGTTTTGAAATCAAAGCTTCCCTTTTGAAGAGAATTGACTGGGCACAATGTAACCATTTTCTGATGATGTACTATATAAAATTATAGGACCATCCCTGTCAGTGCTTTGCTCCGTCACTTTGGAGGTCCATTAGCTCTCCCACCCAGTGAGGGTCCGCTTTATCAAATGGTTCTCCAGTAAGTGCTCAGAGAGCAGCAGCTAATGATTCCCTGTGGTTGACGCAAGGCAGAATGGAAATGGAGTTTGGCACACATCCCTGAGCCCCATTGACAGGAGATGATGGAGGCTGAAATACCTCTAACTCCAGGCCTAGTGGCAGAGCCCTTGCGGAATGGAAGTGCCTAACAGGGTGACGAGCCTCAGAAGAACTTTCAAGTTCATCAGATAAATCTTTGTGAAAGTGTTTGCCACAGTCCAGACATAATTAGAGTAATTTGCAATAGCCTGTTAATAATGAACTGTGTACTGCTTGCACCTGACAAGAAGAAATGACCCAAATTATAACCATTTGTCCCTTCTCTGTGAATGGAGCTTGTGGAAATAGTCTCACTAGTTCCAAAAACAAAAACAACACAGTGATAGTAATTTTGCAACTTTGTGACACTCAGGCATTAGTTTACTTAGTTTGAACTATATGCAGTAGACCCAAGCTGGTGTTCTTCAGGAGCCGTTTAAAGATCATAAGAGAAGCACATGTGATAGAGCATAAAAAAAAATATGTTTTTAGCTAATGCCCAAAGATTCGTCCCTTATTTTGATGTTCTCTAAATTGATTGTCAGCTTTAGTTGAAGCATGAAATGGTGTTTCTTAAGGTGGTCGTTCTGATTCGGGTTTCCTGTTATATCAAAGAATTGTCATAATGTGTATTTTAAATAACTTCCTTATATGACGTCAGAGGTACATGAGGCAAGTGTGAGCATTCAAAAAGATGGAGTTAAAAAGTCTGCTCAGCTTTATGCTGGGTGTATGAGATTTTTTTTTTTGCAAGTCATTTAATCAGAACCTTCAGTCCTTTATTTAAAAGACAGACAGACAGACAAATACTTGCCCCAAAGATTGATACAAGAATTGAAAGCAGCAACATCTAGAAAACTCCAGATAGACATTAGGCACTCTGTATATACCTGTCTCGGTTCTTTCCTTTTCTTCCCTTCTACTTACATTGAAACCAAACCAAAACATGTTTTCTAGAATCCTGTGAGAGAAATTGAGTGTGTGTGTGTGTGTGTGTGTGTGTGTGTGTGTGTGTTAATTAATCAATTAATTTTTGAGAGAGAGTGTTGGGGGAGGGGAAGATTGAATGAGCAGGGGAGAGGGGTAGAGGGAGAGAATATTAAGCAGGCCCCAGTGCTCAGCAACGAGTCCTACATAATGCTCCATCACACCACCCCGGAATCATGACCTGATCTGAAATCAAGAATCAGTTGCTCCACCTACTGAACCACCTAGGCACCCTTCATCTATGTATTTAATTAAGAAACCTAGGTTTTAAAAGGAGAGAAAGGCATACCAGGGAATTCCTTGTGTGTTCAAAGGACTCAGGCTTCTCTCACTGCTAGTTCTGATACTCTGACAAATCAGCAACTTCTGTTATTTATCCCAATTCTGCAGCCAGTTCTTGATTTTCCAAGATTTTCTTCTTGTATAATATAGCTTTAAGACTTGACTTTCCTACATCATCATTGTAACTTGCCGCTATTGTGTTAACTATTCCCATTTGGACTGGTGGGTTAGATTCAGTGCTCTACTGCTAACTAGCAGATGGACAAATTACATATATTTTCTGTGACTCGGTCTTCTTATCTGTTAAGTGGAAACAAGAATATGACTACTTTACAGGATTGCTAGGAGGATTGTTATAAGTAAAATGTACTTGTCTGGTATAAACAAATAGTGAATTTAATGGAGTCAGTGGGGTATAATATAATAAGGTGTGTGTGTGTGTGTGTGTGTGTGTGTGTGTGTGTGTGTGTGTATGTGTGTGTGTTTGTCTGCACGGCTTTGTTTGCAGATCATTTGACTTGTGCCGGGATTTCTGGATGGGTACTCAGAGGCTCCTGACCACATGAAGTTTAGCTTAGAACCACTAAGGAGAGTCAAGTGACTCAGATAAATTTTTGAAAAACACAGTAATAATTGATTGTGGGCTAGACCATGTTTCAGAATCAAGGACCATTATAATTATTCAAGCAGTAAACTTAGAGGAAAAGCAAGAATAAGAGGCTACCATTTGTTAGGCACATTCTCCCTCTTCTGTAGATAGGAATATGCAGAAAACTCCCCTCTCCTCTACCTGTACAGGCCATTCTGACTGTGGACCCTCCAACAGCAACCCCTGGATGTGCCTCTCCCCCAGGTACAAGCTTCTTGCATGTGGGGGTCACAGACCCGTTGGGTTGGAGTGATTTGGCATCTCTCACACTCAGCCAGAATAATGTGATCACATTTGCCATAATTTAAGTGTCTTATGGATTCTTTCACCAAATTTATTTTTAATATTGAGAACATATCCATAAATATCCTTTTAGCTAGAGACAGTGTGTACAGACGTGAACAGCATTAGACATGGTAACACAGGCCCTGCCACGCAGGCTTCTCAGGCAAACATTCCAGTAAAAAAACAGGATGAAGATGGCTGTGCTGTTCTGCTTCAGCTCCTGGGGCAAGGAGAGCATATGCACCACCCTCCTGCCGTCTACTGAGGAAAGGACTCCTACTCTAGCCTTTTGTAGAACATTGGGCAGCATTTCCATCTTCCTGAGGGTGGTATGTCTTTTCAGTTCACTTTGGTCTGAGCATCTTTGAAAAAAACATAGAATATTTAAGGACCAGATCACATTGTCTATCTATATCTGTATCTATACTGTATCTACGTCTATATGTATTATCTATATGGGTACACATGTATGAATGTATGTGTATGTATATAGATATGTATGTGTATATAGATATATATGTATGTATACGTATATAGATATGTGTAAATAGATATAGTTATATATATTTAAATTTTCCAACATATTGTAATTTGAATGACCATATAGGTTGTCATCTAAACCAAAAATATTTGAGATGTAATTAGCAGTTTTAATAATTTTTTCTGTAAAATAAGCATAAACCAGGGATACCTTAAGCTCAGTGGGACACGCAGTTGGTTGCCCTAATTAGATGAAACTCAAATTCATGGAAAAGCAGGCAAACTGCATGTATTTTTCGTAATACAATTTTCACAAGATTGTACCACCTCTGTGTTATCATCCCCACTTTCTCTGAATCACTTGAGCATTCCCTGAGTCACCAAGTCTGGATGTGAGGCAGAGCAGGGGCTCCCAGAGCCCAGGTTTCCTCCGTTGAACCCCAGATCTGTGGAAATACAGATCCAGTTAGTGTAGTCTTCAGTTACCCTTATGTCTCTCCGTTATTTGTGAAAACTAAAACATGAGACAGAAGGGCCAGGCCCTCCTGATTCTACAGAAAGAAGCTGAAGACAGCATTTCTGATGGATATGTTGGAGTGTGTCTCTCTAATTCTTATTTTTTTATGATCACAGCTATTCTCATGCTTTTATGAATATCAGGAAAATTAGTCTTCTTGAAGCTGAATCAGTGCTATGCACACGCATATGCACATAGACACATACATACGTGGAATATTTACTAAGTATCTGCCATTGAGCAGGGCACTGAGGTCCAATGGTAAATGAGAAAAAAGCATCCTTTCCTTTACAGAACTTGCTGTCAGTTGGAGCACCGAGAAATCTCCACAATCTAGTGTGACAGGTTTCCATGATGGGCAAACACTGACAGTCACTGGGCATCAGTGCTCACACTTTGGGATAGTAGGAAAGTCCTTACCAGGCTGGTAACTTAGAAGGAATATCTTCATCAAGTATATATAGATGCAAACTCCCCTTTTCAAGCTTTAAAAAATGCAAAAGTAATGATACAAAATAAAAGAGGAAACAGGAGATAAATGAAAGCATTAAGCATGATTTGAGGAATCTCTTGTTCAGAGATAGATGTCATACGTGGTGATATAGACTGTGTTTATAGATCTATATGTTATGTGGGAGGTATAAGAATGCATGCTAAGTCCTACGTACACTAAAAACTAAGTGGCAGCTTGATACATTATTTCTATTATTCTACCAATGTTTATTAAGTACATTTAGCGTTCAGGGTCCAATGGAAGGAATATAGGGATGGTAGGAATATAGGGATGAATGTCCTCAGAAAAACTAAGAGAAGGGTTGAGATGGACATTTTCTATTTCAATTCAGCATGAAAAGTTCTGTGATGTGTATCATCCAGTGTATATGATCTGTATGTATTTAGATCATAGCTGCATAGGAGACTCCAAATACCAGTGGTCAGTCCTAAAGCCAGGAACAGCTTCTGAAAGGAAGTAACATGAATTTGTACTTGGAAGGATAAAGAACTTCCTCAGTTGGAAACCTGCTCTTGCTTGCCAACAGAGGCATAGAGAGTTGAGCTGCTATTGGAGAATATTCCCTTCAAGCCCCAGGGAGGAAATTTCAAACGTATTTTCGGTGCAATTAAAAATAATCAGTTTATGTCATAAATTTTTTCTGCAGTTGGGCACTTCTTTTCTGATTTATTTCCTCTCTGTGTCCAGATGGTTATCAAAAACATATCGAGACATAATGACATTTTAATTTCATTCCCTCAAACTCTGAAATTTTATGGTGAGTGGAAAGAACAGACAAGAGTATGGGTTTTATTTATGTTTTATTATTTTTATTTTGCGAGAGCGTGAGGGCGAGTGGGGGTGGGGCACAGGGAGAGAGAATCTTAAGCAGGTTCCATGACCAGCATGGAGCCTGACAAGGAGCCTGATGTGGGGCTCAATCTCATGACCGTGAAATCATGACCTGAGCCAAAATCAAGAGTTGGAGGCTTAACCTGCCGAGCCCTTGATTCCCCAAGAGTATGGTTTTTCAAACCTGTGTCATATAGATTAAATTATGAAATCAAGATTCATTTTATTTACACAAAACTAATTTATAATTTTATATATATATACACCTTTTCTTAAATACCTTTTAATAACTATAATCTGAAATTAATTTGTTAACATATTAAGTGTAAGTAATGATTTTCTGGCACTCAAATTTTCCTAACAAATTAAACCTAACCCATTTACGGATGCCTTGACCATCAAGCATTGTGGAATTATTGAAGGAGAATGAACGTAAGGGAGCTAAGATACTTGTTGGCATATTCAAGTAAAATGTCCTTCATTTTCCCAGCTACTTTGACAGGAGGTCAAAGTAAGGTAACCATGTAGAGACTGCCTTCTAATGCATCAGGTGGCATTTTGGCATTTACAGTGATCTGCACATACAGCCGAAACCAGAAAAAGAAAGGTTGTAAGAATTCCTGAAACACGGTGGCTCTCTAGTTCCTCAAAGGCTACTTTTTCATTTGAACACTTCATAAATGCAGTTATAGCTCACATCAGGAAAAGGAGTTACTATTTCAACAGAAGACTTCATTAAACAAACAGACCCCAGGCTTAGGGGCAGAGGGGTGCTCTGAGATGGCAGTGTGGGGAGACCAAAATAATGCCCTGAGCCTGCCTCTCTGGAGTCCACTAAAAGCACATTCATCCCAATGACCCTGTGCTCCTGAAGGGCAGAAATTCAATTAGGAACTCTCAGCATTGAGCCTCAGAAGGGAGGGAAGTGTATGTTAGTATGTGGCTCCACCTCCAGAAAAAAAAAAAAAATACTCCACCAGTTACAAAATCGATGCTAATAATAGAACAATGGAGAGTGAATAACACTAGGTTGGAAAGAATTGGAAAAAGGATGAGCTGATAAAGCATCTACTTTAAATAAGGTCATAATTTTGCCACAGTTTGGGGTGTGCTTCTGGGCTAATTTACAGCTACAGTTGAAGTCACACTGAAGCCTTACTCTCGGCAACAAGGTTTTATTTTCAGTGCTCTGGAAAGCTCTTTCCTTTCTGCCTGGGTTAGCATATGTGAAAGAAATAATGATTGTTTTAATGATATTAAATAGTAGCTTTGATCTCTTTCCTCTGCAAGCTAACCAAAACATTATCTGTATGTATGAAGTGATTCATTTGTGAACAAAATTTCTGTTTCTATTATAATATTCCTGTTCACCTACCTGACTTTCCCACTAGACTGTGAGTTCATTTTTGCTTCTGGAACATGCCACCTCCTCAGTAAAGATCCATTTTATAAATGAAAAGAACTCAAGGCAATACTTACCACCTGCCTTTTTCAGAGGACAGAATTAGGGTGTTAAATGAGAGATAATGAAAATGCTAATAACATCCATCTATTATTTCACACCTACTAAGTGCAAGGCGAAAGTTTTAACACTTAATACACTGCTTCTTGATTACCTACATTGTCTCATTTTACATCTGTAAAGGAATGTTATTACCATTTGATGTTATGAAGGAGGCACGGAGATGGAAGGTAGCTTCTTTGAGGATGTGTAGCCAGTAGGTGGCAGGAGTGAGCACCAATCTCAATTTTGTTTGCCTGTCAAACTTTTGATCTTTCAGTCTTGTCAAACTTTTATATCACTGTAATAATCACTGAAGGAGAAGATTAAAAATATAAATTCTCAGGCTCCCCCTCTAAAGCTTCTGATTCGCATCTTAAGATGGCTCCCAAGAATTGTGCATTTGGATGATTCCATTATTGAAACGTGTTGGGGAAATAGTGAATAAGACTAGTGTTTCTCAAATTTTGAGTGGATGAATCCTGTGGGGGTTCTGTCCAGCTAAAGGTTCATGTACAGCAGGTCTGAGGTGAGTCCTGATGTTCTGTATTTTTCTCCCTTCCTTCCTCCCTCCCTCCCTCTGTATTTTTCTCCCTCCCTCCTCCCTTCCTTCCAAAATGAGAGAGAGAGAGAGAGAGAGAGAGAAAGAAAGAGAGAGAGAGAGAGAGAGAGAGAGAGAGAGAGAATCTTAAGCAGGCTCCACAACCATGACTGTGAGATTGTGACCTGAGCCAAAAACAAGAGTCAGACAATCGACTGAGCCACCCAGGCGCCCCAATAGTCTGTGTTTCTAACCATGTCCCAGATGATTCCCATACTGCTGCCTCACTGTCCACACTTTCAACAGTAAGAAACTAAACTCCCATGCTGCCTCGCACACACAAGGAGCCATTTTCTCCATCCCTGGGGTCTTTTTATAAACCTGCGACTATATTATATCCCCCCATCCATATGCAGCTCAGTAATTGTGTCTAAGTAAAAATTTCTGCACCCACTTGAGAATGTGTTTGTGAAACTTCTGGAAACCTGTGTTAATCTCTACTAATTACCTTACTAGTTCATTTATTCTGCTGAATAATCCTATGCCTATCCCATCCAGAACAGTTTTATAAGCCAAACGTCTCATCAGGTTTCTGTTCTATCAGGGAGATTTTATATACCACACCTGAGATTTATAGGTTTAGGCTGGACAATTAGTATTTCTTCCAAGGAGCAGAACCTTCAAGTTAGGGGGAAAAGTTCTCTGTAACATTCAGAGAAAGAAATGTATACAGCACTTGTTAAACAACTACTAAGTTGCTAATAACCACACCTCCCTGGGAATTGGGTTCGTTCAAGATAACTCATCTGAGGCTTTTAAAAATATTATTTTTTCAATTTTATTCAAAATTATCTTCAAACTAAGAACGCTATTATGTATAAACATGACAAGCCATTAAGCAGATTTTACAATGGAAGACTAAATTTTCAAAAGGACAGTTCTGATTTGTCAGAGTCAAATCTAGTTGTAAGTCTAGGCTTTGCTCTTTCCTGGCTGTGTGTGATATTTGATAGTATCTTGGCCTCTGTGAACCTTAATTTCTTTTTCTTTTCTTGAGTATAGTTCATACACTGAATGTTAATTTCTTCATTGTGAAATCACTTGATTGGAGATAATTCCCAAGGTCACTTCCAGTTTTTGAAATTGGGTGAAGAAGCTGAGTGATCTGTTGTATTTTCACCGGTGTCAGTAAATACCATTATTTTACTACGTTTTTTTATTATTGTATTTATTTTTTAATTTTATTTAAGTCCAAGTTAACATATAGTGCACAAATGGTTTCAAGAGTAGAATTTAGTGATTCATTACTTACATACAACACCCAGTGCTCATCCAAACAAGTGCCTTCTTCAATGCCCATCTACCCCGTCCCCCCACCCAACACCCCTCGAGCTACCCTCATTATTACATTTCTATCAAAGAAAAGCAGAGCCATTTCAGAAAATGCTGAAGATTTCTGGAAGAAACCATAGCTGTTCTGTGTTTTGAAGTACACAAGATGAAATGCTGAATTAAGAATGTGACTGTTACAGGTAAGGTGGTACAAAGCAAACCTATTACTCGTTCATGCCTGTGTTTCCAGAAGGGCAAGTCCAGGTATTCACCTGGTGAGTGTCTTAAAAATTCAAATCCTGGGGGGCGCCTGGGTGGCTTAGTCGGTTGAGCGTCCAACTTTCCTTAGGTCATGATCTCGCGGTTCGTGGGTTCGAGCCCCGCGTCGGGCTCTGTGCTGACTGCCAGTTCAGAGCCTGGAGCCTGTTTCAGTCTGTGACTCCCTCTCTCTCTGACCCTCCCCTGCTCACGCTCTCTCTCTCTCTCTCTCTCTCTCCCCCAGAAATAAATAAAACATTAAAAAAAAATTCAAATCCTGGTTCAGTAGGGCAAGGGCGGAGCTGAGAAATTGCACTTCTAACAAGCCTGCCATGTTCCTGACTGCAGACCTGGCTTCAAGTAGCAAGTCCTATATCTGTGTGCTTCAACCTTAGTTGCATAATAGAGTCTCCCAGGGAGATTAGACATTCAGATCCTCAGGCCAGATACAGAAGAGAACAGTTCGCATCTCTGTACCTGAGGGGTTAGCATCTGTATTCTCAAAGCACCTCTGGTAGTTCCAATGGGCACCCAGCTTTGGTCTGGTCTGCACTGCTGCCATAAGCCTCCTTCTTCGCTTCCCAGATTCCTGATAACTCTGGGTTTTCCTTTATCGAAAACTCTCTTATCACAATGTTGGTTGAATTCAAACAAGTACCTTACTCTCACTCCTGCCATGCCAGTAGGTCAGCCTCACTATGCCAAGACATCTTGCTGTTCATCTCATAGAGTGCTTTCCAGTCCGTGCCTGTAGACTCAGAGAATCCCAGGGTCTTCTGTGTAAAGCATGCTCACTTTGTCTTTTCCTGTGCCCCAATGCCACCATCACATATGGGTACCTTTCCAGATGCTGCATGGGTCTCCACGCTTGTCTCTTTCAAGTTACCGACTGCTGCACATATTTACAAAGTGTTCTATGATTGCACGTTAGGACCTAATTGTTCTCTCTCTCCCACTCTCATTGTCTCTTTTCTGATTCTCTCTCTCCCGTTCAGTCTTCCATACACGTTGACTCACTCTGTCAGGCCTGCGCTAGGTGCTTCAGTAAAACCTGTGTATAGATGAAGGACTTCTCTTGTATGGCTTCATTGGAATTGAAACCCAGAAGTGAAATTGCTTGGCCGAAGGATGCTAATGTTTTAATGGCTCTTGACCCCAAATTAAACTTCTGTGTGCCAGTTTAATATGTGTAAGCTTGCCCCTCATTATTATTTAATGTCTGTGACTTTGATTAATAAACACCCTACATAAAGTGAACCTCTGTTTTTACTTCACAGGTTAATTTTTTGAAAGCTATAGAAAACCGAGAAGGAGTATTAAGCCAGGGAGTAACATTTTAATTTTATGCATGTATTATGTTTTGATTTATAAAAGCTGCCAGTTGATTCTCTGTGTGGGCAGGCTTTATAAGTGGGCTTGCCGCAAACATTCTTTTATGTAAATAGACCCTCTTAGTTTTTGCAAATATGAGACAGTCATGCACTTAGAGTCTGGCAGGATGAGGGTGAATGGTGTGTGTGTCTGTGTGCATTCGTGCTAGGCTATCCCTCCAGCAGATCCCTGGGAATGTAAAGTTCTGGAACAGAATGAACAGTTAGTGTAATAGGGAGCTCAGGGTGCTTTAGGAGAGAAGAGATGAAGAATCGAAATCATGCTCCTCCAAATTCAAAGTGAAGAGTACTCTTCTCGGAAGAAAAGAGTGTTCTGATGAAGAGTCACAGTGGGAATTGATACCACGTTCTCCAAAGGTGAGCTCACAAGGAGAAGGTGGAAGAAAAGAGGAGTGGCCCAGACTCTAATTTGTGGCTTGGAGACTAAGCTGATTTGGTAATATCATATACTATAGGTGAAACATTCTCTCCTGCCTTCTCTACTTAGGGTTTTTGAATGGGAGTTAAAAAATCCTATAATCCTGGGAAGCAGAGAGCCTAACCGAGCTCTTCATCTCTCACTAGGTTGGGATTTCTGCAGAGAAAACTTCCAAGTCTTGATGATCAGGATCCTTTTGAAGGGTTACCACTTTGCTTAGTGGTGCCACCTTGTGGCAAAGTCTGCAGTAGCTGATGGAATTTAGCCATCTTTTCTTCCGCTAAGTGTTTGGACTAGGAAGGGGAAAAAACTCTAACTTTTGAACAACCAGATGAAAGCGAAATTTGGACTTTCAGCCACAAATGGTAGCTGGGGTCTTGTGAATGTTCTTGAGCTGTTTATGGAGGATTATTGTGTTTGCTTTTCTTGTTGGTTCAGAAAGAGCATGTGAGTGGCAGGGGAGAGTACAAGTGGAAGGAGATGTTCCTACCCGGGTCCTATGCCTCTTCTACCCTCTCTGGCATCAATCTGGAGGACCTATGGAGCAAAAGCATCCATACAAAGACATTACAAGAAACTCTCATTTTATGAGAGGAGGAAGATAGGGGATTTCAGTTTTCCAGTATATGCAGTCTGTGTAGGACGTGGCCAGTTGGCTGTGGACATACCATGGGAGAGGAGCCAGTGGAACTTTGCTCTGGCTTTTCCAAATCCCTCTGTGGCCCGGTGTACTGGTATTCACAGTGGTCAAGCTATAAGGCTGAGACCACCTATAAAATCTAGGCAGCAAATGTAGATGGGGAGTAGAAGGAAAACAGGTGAGACTTCATTATGTTCAGGTAGGCATAGTCTCATCTTTTTTTCTCCAAGCCCACTCACCGCAAGCTTATCATACTTCGGTTCTAACTCTTGGAGGTCCGCAAATCTGCGAATGTCTAGCTTTGTCTGTTCTCCATATCCATTGCCTGGAAAATTAGCTGACGCTCTTGGGGGCAAATGAGCTTCTTTACCAAAACTATGACAGAGGAGCAATGCCACTGAAAAAGGGCATGAATTAGGGAAAGTCTTCCGACTAAGAAAAGGAGGCCAAGGCCATGACCTAAAGAAGTATTGGAGGAGGAATGTGAAGAGAAAATACCAGATAGGTTTGAAAGAGGGGAATCACAAGATATATTTGCTAATGAAGGAAGAGGAAAAATAAGAGGGAGGAAAGAGGGAGAGAGGATATTCAAAGGGAGTGCCAAATTTCTGATTTGGGCAGTATCATTCATTAAGCTAGCATAAAAAAAAATAAATAAAAAATAAAGAAAGAAAACAAGAGTTACATCACTCCATCACTTACTAGCTTTAAGGAGAGGAAATTATTTAACTTTGCTCTACTGAATTTTCTTATCTGTGAAGTGGATATGATATATCAGAATCTGTTTTATGGATTGAACATGAACTGCCCTGGACAAGCCAGAACACATGATCATTTCACATTTCAAAAAAGTGATAGGGACATCTGGGTGGCTCAGTTAATTAAGCGTCTGACTCTTGAGGTTCGTTCAGGTCATGATCTCACAGTTTCATGCGTTCAAGCCCTGCATCAGGCTCTGTGCACTGACTGCATGGAGCCCATTTGGGATTCTCCCTCTCTTCCTCTCTCTGCCCCTCCCCTGCTCACACTTTCTCAGTCTCTCTTAAACACTTTTAAAAAAGTGACAAAGTGGCAAAGTCATCATTGAAGAATACTTTCTTTCATGTATGCTTCTTATCACGTATACGGTGCGTGCGTGTGTGTGCGCGCGCGCGTGTGTGTGTGCTTATGAACGTTTTCTTTAGGTATTTTAAATAATATTTCCTCTTGTATGCCATTCCTCATTTCTTTAATTACCTCTACTTTTGCATGGGTTTAGTATTTTCTGTATTTCAATTATTGTTTCTTCAGTATTCTTTCTCCAAATATACTTTGAGATTTTTAAATTATTAAACACATTTTGTTAAGTTTTATAATTGTTTATATTCTTATAGAAATACAAGCTCATTTTATTTATAGAATTTAAATTTTTAAAAAAGGCACTTGGCTCCAGGGTTAAGCACTGTTAATATTTTTGCATGGAGTCTTCCAATTTTGGCTAGAAATATTAATCTTTATAATATTTCATTTCCCCCCCTTGTATATGTGCTATTTCTATGCATTAATCAGGTGTTTCTGTAACATTCCCTTGATACATTGTAGATTTCTTTATGTTGTCCACCATGTCTCTTGGTGATTTTCACTCTCTGTCTTCTATTACTTAACTCTCGTAAAGGGTAGTTTTTATGTGTTTTTTATAGGAAATGTACTGATTCTTGTATTTTTATCTTCTATCTGGATGCCTTATGAACTAAACATTTCTGTTAGATTTAGGGTTGCCTTTTGTAGGCTCATAATTTTGTGATAAGAAAAGAAAGCATCTTTTGTTTTATAGACTTCTACCATTACATTTTCTTATTTGGTTTTCACATACTATTGTGTTGATCCAACAGTTCAAATCAATATTAAATAAGGTAAGGCTTCTTAAAGGTGTTAATTAATTATCTATTTTTTATCACATTATAGAGAGTTGGTCCACAGATTTTTCAATATATTATTTTACTTGGCATGGGTTAGAATTTGTGCATAGACCTTTCTATCAGTGCATTTAATGGGATATTTTATTCTCATTAAGCTATTCATATGGTGTATTTGCCTGTATAGAAATATTCTTCATGCATACAGTAAACTTAATCCTATTCTTTAATTGTAACTGGTGATAATGTACTTAAGATTTTAATTTAATATTCATTAGTGAAACTGGCCTGGCTTAATTTTTTTATTAAAGTTCTATTACATTAGATATCAGTTTTACTTTTATTTCACAGAATACCTTAAAAAGGCTCCATTTATTCTGCAAATATCAGAGCAATTTGTGTAATAGCTGTATTAAGGCTGCTTTGTGTTTTAAATGAATTAACCAGGACATCACTGGGATCCTTTGTGGTAGGGTAGTTATATGGTCAACTTTATCCAGGCTTACCTTCATCATTCCTCGTTTCTTTAACTCAGTATAGTGTTGTGCATTTAATAATTTTATCATACAGTTGAAGTTAACTTGTGTGTGTCTGTGCGTGTGTGTGTGTATGTGTATGTACACAGGCCATTAAATATATTCTTAGAATTTCAATGAATTTTACCAATATTTATTTACACTTGAACAACATGGGTTTAAATTGCATGTGTCCACTTACCCATGGATTTATTTTTCATTACACACCGTAGAGCACTGTAAATGTATATTCTTTCATTTATGATTTTCTTAGTAACATTTTCTTTTCTCTAGGTTACTTTATAGTAGGATATAATACGTATAATATACAAAATAACTGTTCACTGACTGCTTATGTTATTGAGAACGCTTCAGTTCAGTAGTATGCTATTAGTAGTTATGTTTTTGGCGACCCAAGAGTTATATGGGGATATTCAACTGCGGGTGGGGTGGTCAGCTTCTAACCCCTGCTTTGTTCAAACTGTTTATGCAAGTGATTTGTTTTCACCTTTCTTCAATTTACTTTTTAAAGTATTGAACTCATTTTTGTAATATTTTAGTTAAATTAGATGAAAAGCTTTTCTTTTTTCTTTTCAATAATAAAAGTACTCCACACCATGACATTTTTGTAAGCTACATGTAAATTTTTTAACGTTTATTTTATATATTTTTGAGACACAGACAGAGAGAGAGAGAGACAGAGAGAGAAAGAGATCACAAGTAGAGGAGGGGCAGAGATAGAGGGAGACACAGAATCCCAAGCAGGCTCCAGGCTCTGACCTGTCAGCACAGAGCCCCATGTGGGGCTTAAACTCATGAACTGTAAGATCATGACCTGAGTTGATGTTGAACACTCAACCCACTGAGCCCCCCAGGTGCCCTCTTACATGTAAATTTTTTTTTTTTTTAAGTAGGATAGTTCTGTGCACCTGATTTCCTACTTGACACAAGGATATTTGGCAGAGATTAAAAGTATAAGAGAGTATTGTTTAAAATTCTGTCTTAAAAGTTTACATCACTGTAATCTGAGATTGTAATCTACAAGCATAGAGGCTATATTTATACATCTACACAGCTGAATATGGCAGTTCTGGAATGGGTAAGGATTTTCACCATGGACAAATCAGTAATGACTTTTTTCTAAATGTTTTATTGAAAAGGCAACGTATTAACTCAAAGTTGCAAATTTCAAAACGTTTCAATTTATTTACTCTTGCTACTTATATCTTTTATGTCTTTATTTTTACCAATTCAGGATGTTTGTGATAATTTCTCTCTTCTGTATTTAAAAAATGATTTTATGGCAGAGCTAAACATCAGTCTGCTGTTCATTTCAAATAAAACCTTTGTGACACAGTTAATTTTGAATATAATTTTATCATTCTAAGCTGTCACCATTAATTTACTTAACACCTTAATTCTATTATATTAATATTGACAGGCTTATTTAATTTCATTCACATTTGAGTGGTCTATTTTTTCACCATTAAAGAAATTTATTTCTGTATTTTAGGGTTTTCTTTTTATATGTGGCTCATAGTGGGTTTTTACTTTACTTTAATAAAGTTTGTATCTGTTATGATCGTATATGTCTGTTATGCCTGTCATCTGAATTAATCAAGACCAATAATAGGTACAAAGTTCTCTTGGAGAATAGATATAAAAACTAATTCTGGATCAAGAAACATACCATTAATTCATAGTGTTTAAATAGAACGACATTCACTGATAGGTTACTTGTCAGAAAGCATGTGAACCAAGCACCTTTTCCAAAAATATTCCTCGGAACTTGCCTTCATCACTGAAGCTGAGTCAGATTAAGCATAATGAAAATGAAGAGAATCTATAGAAAGAGTGAGGGGCAATATTTTATAGGCAGGTAAATTAGAATAGTTCACTACCAATGGGAATTGTTGCTATAAAGTTTTAGTTGATATAATTTTATTTTATTTTTAATTTATTTTTAATTGAGAGAGAGAGAGAGAGAGAGTGAGCATGGGAGGGGCAGAGAAAGGGGTAGACACAGAAGCTGAAGCAGGCTTCAGGCTCTGAGCTATCAGCACAGAGCCCTACACGGGGCTCAAACTCACAAACCACAAGATCATGATATGAGCCGAAGTTGGACGCTTAACCGACTGAGCTACCCAGGCACCCCTAGTTGATATAACTTTAGCTATGAAGATACAATATAAACTTTATTTAAAAATGCATAATGAGATATGTTTATAAAATGAATTGCCCTGGTGAATGCTATAAAGAGGTAAGAGCTGTAGCTTAAAAAGAAAGAAAAGAAAAACCCAACATAATGTTTTGGATGCTCAACCCACATTTCTACTTTCCAAACTACCTTATGCCAAACCTCCATTAATTTTTGTAATCAGAAATATTTTATTTTAAGACAGCTTAATCTAGATTTTGGGTATATATTGGACAATATTAGCAAATTGTGATGAAATTGAGGGGGATAGCATCAGTAAAATCATTTTTCCACAAGGCTTCATATCAGAAATAAATTATTTTATGCTTTAAGCATATTTGTTTATTTTATCCCTTATTAATCTACCTTTCCTGTTGTAGAACAAGAAGTCTAACATATGGGCATTTTTAAAAGGCCATGAATATTTAGATTAAAAAGAAAAGGTTTCCATTAATTACTGTTTGCAAGCAGCAAAACTTCAATTATTGAAATCCTCAGGCATAAAAGCATTCCTTTGGCATTTGGATATATGTACCATTATTTTTAATATGGTTCTTTATTAATGGTCATTTTTATACAAGGAGATAACACCAACATCAACAATAAAATGTCATGAGTTTATTTGGGTTGGTTTTAATTGTGTTTGTCTAATATTGTAAATGAAGGTTAGTTGAACTTGAGCAAGAGATATTCAGTCTAAGTCATATAACATTGCAAATTCTCAATTTTGGCTTAAAGTAGGGACAAGAGTCTTATTCTATGCAGTCGCAATTTTTCTTCCCTTCATAAACACTTTTCCAATTTATCTAAAGAATTCTTATGAAATGTTAATCTCGAAGGTCACAAAAAAGTGTTATTGACTTACTTTGAAGATATTTTCGCTACCTCTCTTTGTATCCTGAAAGATCCACTTTTTCAATGTCACATTAAAAAAAAAAAAATTAACTATCCGGCAACGTGTATTATAAAACTGCTTCTTTGAGGCTGCTCTTCTTAACATAGTTCAACCTTGGCACGTTTTTTCCTAATATACCATATTCTATTTCACTTTCCTTTTCTTTACTCATAGGACACAAAAACTGTAACTGTTTTTACTTTTAAATTAGTATTGATTTCTAAACCATTTGATATCTTCTTATAAAACAGAAACATAAACAGGCTCTTAATCTAATCTCTTTAATGCCTTAAAAATTGTTTTTTCAAGAAATATGACATACAGTTGCTTTGATTGACATTCCGATTTCCACTTAGTGATGCGGCGGCTCTGCCAGGCTCACTGGTTGACACTGTCACAGGCTGGTGCATGGATGAGTGGCATG
>NW_027533256.1:4285707-4345978 GCF_008692635.1 Crocuta crocuta
TGCATGGATGAGTGCCATGTTGCTCCCTTCTAGCTGTTGTTCTCACAAGCATCTCTGCTTTCCAATAAGGTCATACTGCAATGTAATGCATCTTCCATGACAAACAGGAAAAGGAAAGACCGAACATTTTGAAAATACTTTTTTAGCTTGGAATCATATGCAAATGTAACACTTTTAATAGATGGACCCTCAGGTTTGCATTTGAATTGGGTGTTATTATAAAATCAATCAGGATGGGAAGGTTAGTTACAGATATGTATCAGCAGTGGACACAGAAATTGCTGCTCATCACTTCCATGACAACTAATACCCTCGTCATTTTTTGTCTTTCTCATGAAAAGGTAAAGCCCTCAGGGCACCTGGGCGGCTTATTTGGTGAAGCATCCAACTTCAGCTCAGGTCATGATCTCACAGTTCATGGGTTTGAGCCCCGTGTAGGGCTCTGTGCTGATACATTGGAGCCTGGAATCTGCTTTGGATTCTGTGTGTGTGTCTCTCTCTGCCCCTCCTCCCCCTCTCCCAAAAATAAATAAACGTTAAAAATATTAAACAAAAAACAATGAAAAGTGATTCTTCAGGAAAGATAGTCATCACCTCATTGAAACAACCAAAGATTGGAAACAGATGTCCATCAGCAGGAGAATTGTCAAATATATCATGGGACCTCATACATGAAATATTGATGTATCATAAAAATAGAATAAGGAAGCTTTTTAAGGAAAAAATGTGGAAGATATTCTAAGATACTTCAATAACCAAAGAAAACCAAGATAAACAAAGATAAATAATTATTTATATAAAATAGAAGGAATTTGCTTCTATATGTATATAATTATAATAAGAAAAGGGGCACCTAGGTGGCTCAGTTGGTTAAGCATTAGACTTCAGCTCAGGTCATGGATCTCTCAGTCTGTGAGTTCAAGCCCCATATTGAGCTCTTTCATAACAGCTCAGAGCCCAGAGCCTGCTTCAGATTCTGTCTCCCTCTCTCTCAATCTCTGTCTCTCCCACACACATGCTCTGTTTCTCTCTCTTTCAAAAAATAAATAAACATTAAAAAATTTTNGGTAAATAATTTGTTATATACCCTTGGATTGCCCTTCAAATATTAATAAAATTAATATAATTATGTAATAATGCAAACATTTTGGAGGCCTGATATTTCTTTAATAAAACAGTAAACTCATTTCAACTATACTTCCATCAAAAATAAATTAAAAAATTAAAAATCATTAGAGACAATAAAGTCTATATAATGTACATTTGTAACATTTTGGCCTAAGTATGTTAAGAAATGTGGAAATCATATTAATAGTAAAAATGGAATTAATCCACAATTCTGTCTTAGAAAATCTAGTAACCTAGCCTGAAAGAGATGCAAGAATTAAAACTTTACTTAAATGTGGAATAATGTATTCCTGTCCCCACATTCCCAAGATGGCGTCATCTTTCTAGCTTTCTGAGCAGCCTGCACCTTAACATCTGAGGGATATTGAAAGTCATTATCTCACAGAGTATGCTCCACAAATAATTAATTTGGTAAAATAAATAATTTGAAGTTTCCCACCCAAAACACATAATTGCTGAGGCAGGGAACCTAAGAAGGGGGTCCCAGACCTACATTTTACCAAAGATTCTAAGGTTATGTTTTTAAACAAAAGTCCTACAATCACAGGTATAAGGGCCATGGAATAGAGAGGAGAAAATATCAGAAATATTTATGAGCTGCCGAGCATGTGGCAGTTCTTACAAACCTTGCATGTGCTGCCGCACAGCAAAATGGGCATTGGAACCCCCTTTGAGAAGCCTGGAAAACCGAGTGTTAATGTTTTAGTGAGTTGCCATAGGTGATACTAGCTAGTGAGTGCAAATCGGCATTTGATTCACAAATTTTTGCTTTTTACATGGTGACAGGAAAAGCACATAGCTATTAGCATTGTTTTGAAGACTCAAATCCTCAATAAACATTGCTTCATGGGGGAAGGTCCTGCTTTACCAATCATTCCGCACCTATGAGTCACTGAAGATAACAAAAGAAAATCGTCTAACAAGAGATTTCCTCATTTTATTTGCATTCTCATATCCTTATGCATTGCTCTAATTTATCCCTCAGAGAACATTCTGCTTAAATTACATAATAAACAAATATCCCACCTATGTTTTCATTGGCCAGCTAGTTATTTTTAATAGGTAGAAAAATACAAACATTGATATGTACTTTTTATATGGCAGCAGACAAATGAAGGGCACTGATGAGTATGCAAACTAATATTCTGTATAACTAAAATGCAAGTGGCTATTGAAACTCAGAATTGCAAACCATGTCAGGTAGTTCCATGCTTATACATACATCACACACACGTATAACAATGAGCTTAGGAAAGTATCAGTTAGGTATTAGGTCAGTAGTGTATCTTATGGAGATGGAAACATATTGAGAGTGTGACTTTCTCAAGTCACTGGCTTTAAAAAGTAACAGTAGCTCTCAGTTGTCCAAGGGGCATCCGTCATAAGTGCTGTCTGGCAGGTACATTGGAGGGGCTACATGTGTCATTAATTGTCATTTGTTGAGTCACACAGACCTGCATTCACATCTCCAGTCAGCCATTCACTGGAGCAAGCCATTGAACCACATTGAGGTTCAATTTCTTTTCTGTAAAATAGGGATTGGATATGATACCTACTTCACTGTGCTATTATGGAGAAAGAACTAGAATATCTATGAAACTGTGTATGTTGTACCTTAATTCCCATTCCTTTGCCACTAATTCCTGACTCTACGTGACCCTCTTTCAGCAAACCATTTAGGAGATTCTCTACTTCCTTGATGGCATTTCCCCATGTCATTATTTGGGTAAAATGACTTAGGGGAAGCTCATATTTGAGCTAGATTCAGTTTTTAAAGCTTTTTTCATTATCATTGATCAAAATTCCACAGCATAAGATTTATGGAAAAGGATATTCTCAGAATGGCAATTTAAATGAATCCTGAATTTGAATGAAGTAGAATTATATTCCTCACAAGTTATTTTACCAAAAGTGCTTTTTAAGAAGGAACCATATTTCTGACTTTCCGCAGACAGTCCCAGTGTACACCTTTGCACCTACATAATTACTAATAGTGCCCTTTTCACTCTCAAAAGTATATAATTTGGACACCGCGTATGAGCCATCTTATCGCAAAAGTGATTACTCAGTGACCTAGAGTTTCAGGAGTTCAAGGAAAAGCAAGGTAACTCCCTAAGAGACAAAAAGATAAATTGGTGCATTTCTCTGCAGGGAAGGACAAGTTAGGACCTCTATTGCATTTGGATTTGTAGTTGGGCAAAGCAGAGAGTGTAGTCAGGAACACAAGAGCCTAGGGGCAGAAGGCAGCACAAATAAGGATGCTCGTAGATACTCTGGCCATATGTGGACAGCTTTGCCATGGCTAACTCTGTGGGATTCAGTTCTTAGGAGGGTGGATTGGGACAGGGTTAAAGAAGAAGCAAATGGTTGTGGGTGGTGGGTAGGTTCTGTGTTACAAATACACTCTTGGGGAAGCATGATTTTGAAGGCTGCATGTGTTGTGTAATTACTTAAAAAGATCATTGTGGTGAGTTTTTGGTCATGGAAACACACATTTTCCCTCCAAATAACATTTTGCCATATTGAAGTCTAACCATGTGCATATGAAAGCATTGCTACTGGAAGTGGACTTAGTGATTCAACATATCTATTGGGGCGCCTGGGTGGCTCCGTCAGTTAAGTGTCCGACTTCGGCTCAGGCCATGATCTCACAATTCAGGGGTTCGAGCCCCGTGTTGGGCTCTGTGCTGACAGCTAGCTCAGAGCTTAGAGACTGATTCAGATTCTCTATCTCCCTCTCTCTCTGACCCTGCCCTGCTCACTCACTCTCTCTCTCTCTCTCTCTGAAGTAAATAAAACATTAAAAAAGTGTCTATTGAATGCTTCAAAGTGCTGTCTGAGATGCCTGGGTTGAGTATGAACTAGGGTTTGTGATGCTTCTCCTAAAGTCTTCTCTGTTCTGAGAAGGAGTATACTGCTACTTATATCCTTCTACTATGAAGTAGGACCTATGACAGAAAAGAATGCAAAATGAATGGAAGGGGTGAGATGGAACCTGGAATGATCTTTGAAAGTAAAAAATCAGTTTAAAAATATCCTTCACATGTCAGTGAAAAATTTGCAGGCATGGCCGCCCTGTTGTAGACCATGTTTCATATCCTCTGTTGTAGCTTGGTAAGGGCATGCAACCAAATTAGAGCCAATGGGACATGGATGGGGGTGATAGGTATACATTTGAGGCATCCTCCATGAAACAAAAGCCCCTTGCCTTGATATCCCTTTCCCCTTCCCTTCCCTTCCCATTTATGTTGGAGCACAGAAATGACTCGGAACCATCTTCCAATGATGCAGATGAAATCAGTGCCCACATGGGTTTTTATTTAGAACAGAATTGGGTCCACTCATCAACCCAGATCATACATCCAAAGATTGTTATGTATAAAAGAATTGACCTTTTATCTTCTTAAAAATCACCCTATTTGAAGGACATCTGAGTGGCTCAGTCTGTTAAGCGTCCAACATTGGCTCAGGCCATGATCTCATGGTTCTTGAGTTCAAGCCCCACGATGGGCTCTGTGTGGACACCTCAAAGCTTGTAACCTACTTTGGACTCTGTGTCTCCCTCTGTCTGCCCATCCTCTGCTCACGCTCTGTCTCTGTCTCTCTCTCAAAAATAAATAAACATTAAAAAACAAAAACTATATATTTGGGGCCTCTTTATTATAGCAGCTAAAATTAATCTTACCTAATGCATACCATTCTAGGTGCCTATAAGTCTTCTGCAAAAGCAACCACAAAATCTTCAGGTTATTGCTCTTTAAATTCTCATCCAGCTTGCCTCCTTTCTCTTTCTCTGTTGTAACAGTTCTCATCAGTAGTGCTGCCAAAGTTGAGTTCTTTTTCAAGCACATGCAAAAAAATGAAACTAGGTAGGAAAAGCATTAGAATTGCCCCATGTGAATTCCACTCACATTTCTAAGCCAATACGTTTAAAAGATGAAATGAAAATATCCCATCTACTGTTATCACACTCTGCTGTCTTCACCAATGTGAACCGAGAATAAGAGATGGCAGCTTTTCAATGTATTGCCTAGATTCCTCTGGCTTCTGGTGCTCCCGTCATTTCTATTTCCTACCACGCTTCTGTGATAAAGCGAGAAATAATATTCCAAAATGCCACAGCATTCAATATAGGATATGCTGTCCTCTACAATTAGCATATTTTTCTGATAGACCAAGTGTTTAGAATACGGTGATTTATGGGCCCAGTAAATATATAGCCATTTGCCAGAATATAAGAAGACTATGTAGGAACTTGACTTTGTGTACTAATAAATGCCAAAAGGTACCCTCGGTTAAGGAAATTATGTATGGAAGATTCCGGTTATAAATTTCTGTTGCTTTTTCTGAGTTGAATTGCTTATGTGTCTATATCAATTGCTAAGCAGAAAATGGGCTAAGAGTATTAAAACTTTAGTTAACTCTGCTTCCTCAGGTCTATATAATTTTAAACTTATTTAGGACAATAGCCCATTTGTTTTATAAATCACAGTGTTCATTGCATTATCTTTCAAGCTGAAAGCACTAAATCACTTTATATTACTGAGCCCGGGAAGAATGCAGCATTATAGCTTGGCTGGCAGAACATGTATCAGTGTGATATTGATCTAACTAGGAAAAAGAAAAGCCGTGGTGCTGAATGGACTCCGAACTGGAAAGGGTGTTATCTGTAGGCTGCAGTGTTTGTTCAAATCATATATTGCTTAGGGTTAGATCATATTTCTTTTTTCGTAGGCTTTATATGATTTTAGAGACAGTTATGACCATTTCTTTAATGTGCAGGATTAAGAAAGTTGTTCATTGAGGAATGTCTAAAGGTAGTTATTTGATGTCATGAGTAGCTCATTTTTCTTCAAGGAATGGGTTAAAATGGTATTTTTGGGGGGAAATGACCTCCCTCCTTAAGTGGAGTTTATCTCCAATTCCAAAGCTATTTCATAGAACTCCACTGGACTCCCTTAGTGATTCAGAGTAGCAATACTAAGAGCAAAGACATAGCTGTCAGTTAAGTGGCAAGGGCATATTGTGCCCTGAGGCAGGAGCCTTGAGTGGATTATGCTGAGACCCGGATACCCTGTGACTTTGTCATCTCACATCCCAAGACCCCAGGAGCAGCTACATCATCCAATTTGCATGGGATCCAGGAAGAAGCCTGTGGGAGGTAATCCGAATCTTACATACAGTTGGCATTCAGGCTATTGGACTGTGACTGATTGGCATTGACTGGATTGACAGAACGAAAAGGGGGCACCCTGGAAAGGGGGTAAAGGAACTCATTTCAGAAAGGGAAATGGGATGCCAAAGAGGGGGGAAATGCGATAAACATTTTGCAAGATATACGTCGTACACCTTAAGCTCACACAATGTTAAATGCCAATTATATCTCACTAAAGCTGGGAAAGTAATCTGTAAGGAAGGGAGGATGCGCCCTGCTGAGCACTGGAGGACTATGATTGAACCAGTCTTTATCCAATCCCTGGAGAAAGTGAATGCTACCTGGAAAGAAAAGCCTGAATGACTGTATCACAGGACCATAAGCAAGCCAGCTGCTAGAGTCCCTCTCCTACTGCCAGGGATAGGCCGAGAAGAAATGCAGATATGTGCTAACTGGACCAGGTGCCTGGTCTATTCCCATAGAGGCCCCTGGCCTGTTCTCATAAGTGCTTATTAAAGGATAAAATTAGTCAGAAAACTAACCTCCCCAGTTTACACTTAGACTGTGCTATCTGTACTGACAATTCCATGGCAGCTCATGTTTGGAATTGGTTTTTCTTCTTCGGAGAGGATGTTATGTGAGGTTATAAATTCGTGGTGACCTTGGATACCACACATTCTGGAATCAGTGATTCTGACTGTCAGTGGCTATGTCCCACCATTACTAGTCATTCCCTATCCATACCTATATCCTATTTCTAAATTGTACTCGCACACCTACACACAAATCCTGGTACGATGTGCAAGTTGTGCATTGCTATTCAAGGATTGCCTTGTCTGCAGTAACTTTTTTGAACCCCCGTCCTCCGCCTTGACACCATGCTATTTTTGCAGTGTGCTGGCCATTAGCACTTCTGCAGACACAGAGAGCCCATAGGAAGCCCAAACACAGCATTTCCTCTTGGGTTGAGAGTGAGGAGGCTTCTTCTTCCTCTCTCATGTCACACCCTGCTTGGCATGTTCTCATTCCTCCAAGGAACAGATGTGAGAGCGTATTTACAAAGCAAGCCTGTGACGAGCAGACACCCACAGCCTGCAGTATGCCCATCCTCCTTCACAGGCAGGCTGCTGAAGAGAAGCAAAGGCCCCTCTTGCATTAGCAAGGCTTGCATTAGCAGACAATGGGACCACACAGGAGGGGCAAATTGGGATGTAACCTCCCTGTGGATCTGATTCCCATTTAGGGGATGAGATACCCATAGTCTGGGATGCAAGCAACTTACGGACTGGACCACTCTCTCCATCCCCCCTCCCTTCTGTGTTATGGTCTGTCAAACACAACATGTGTGCACAGAACTAGGGAACAAGTAACAGAGCTTCTGAATCGACACTTGGCCATAAAACCCAACCAAACTGTTCTTTTTATTGAGTTAATCATACCAGCAATATTTTATTAGAATCTTTAGAAAAACACAGAGAATGTCTGAGTTTAGAATTGAAGTAGTCAAACCACTTATTTCAAGCTAACGTTAGTTAATATGCTAGGTCACAACTGATGCGCTGTTTTTACAACAGTAACCTCCAGAGTGGTAGGTGAAGATCTGAGGTCACCCTTCCCCCATCCTCGCTGCTGCCAGGTGCTTTGTTACAGGGGAAATAAATCTTAGCATAAACTCTCCCATACTGCAGTAAAGTGAATACCTGGCCCCAGATCTTCTCTTCCTTGTGGTTGTGTAGTTATAGGTACAGCCCTGCCACTGTGGATGGAGTACTTTCCAACCTTTGGATTTGGCATTCAGATGCGTGCCTTGACTTGCTCAATGGGATGTTTGCAGGTGAATGGAAGCAGAGACTTGGCATGGCCTTGTGAGGTTGGGATCACTTTCTTGGCTTCTGCCAGCAATATAAAGAAAACATACTCCAGGTAGCTCTTGTCCCTTCAGCAACAGGAGACCCCAGACTGAGACCAAATGAGGCGCAGGATCAAGTTGACACCAAATGGTTATATTTCTTTGTTAAAATCTTATCAGAGCTGGTTGAGCAGAGTTTGCCTCCTCGTCTTTGAACATGCAGCATGAAGTGAATGACTTTTCCATGCCTTGGTAAATTGTCATACTCCTTTCTGTGTTTGGATGAGCTTCCAATGTGTTATCCTTTGAGTTTGCAGTGGTATGAAATATGCCCAGGGGTTCCCTTAATGTGGAGATTTTTTTGCTAGACGCATTTCCTCTTGAACATGTTCGCCTTATCATCACAACTCCTTACCATATTTGTGTCATTAAATATATCCTCACTAAAATTCCTCTAGCTGCCTAACAGTCTCTCAAATGGTGAAAGTATCCAAATCCCCATGGTCAGTGATTGCTCCTCTAACCTTATTTTCAATTTGAACCTCCAGTTTTATTACTTGTATTTCTTTGTGGCAGATTCACCTTTATTAACCAATTCCCTTTTTTGATGATCCAGTTTTAAACAAAAATGCTACATGGGTTTATCGCTGGGAGACAAGGAGGCAACACAGCGACACACTTTGCTCGTGAACTGACATATGCACAGTGACCGATCAGTGACTGACTTGGGAAGAACTGACATGGTTCATCATTGATCATGATGTGTATCTGGTATTCACACAGTGATGTGTGCACTGAAGAGCTACCCGGGAAATTTGTAGTTTATACAGTTATTCATAGTTTAATGTGCTGGGGTCACTTCAAGTTGATCTGTCGTTGAAGGACTGGAGTGATGTTACTAAGCCATGGTGACTGAAATCCGTACATATTGTAAATGTGCAAGAGACTGACCATGTGTGCATACACTCAAAGTGTGGGTAAATAAGGCTTCTTTGTTCCTATCAACTTAACGGTGATGTTGCTTAGGTCATATACTTTCTAGATGCTGGTATAGTCACTTGAATTTGCGTTTCACCCCTCAAATTCTAGATCCCTTGCTTGACAAATTGCAGACCCTCAAACGTTTGTCATATCTTCTCTCCATGAGTCCCGGAAGGCAGGGAGCATTGCCTCTCATGTCATTTCTGTGCCCTCCTGCTGTGCTTGTCATTTGCTGTCATCCCTCTACACAACTGCTTCACTGGCTGTCCCTCTTGGCTTTTGTCAGATGGTTGTAGGCTCATCCTGGGAGGTTATGACCTGCTTTGGCCTGCTTACTTCACCATGGGTGTCTATTCTCTCCCTGCCAATGTCTAGGTTCCTACAGCCTTTACCTTCACAGCCCTAATGTTTTAATGCTATTTAACCTGGTTCTACATATCTCATGCCAAGTTCAAAATGCTCTTTGGGAAGAAAAGGGTACTCCCAAATTATCTGAATAAGAGAATATAGATTCTCAAAGTTGCATTGACTAATTTATAGTACAAAAGCTATTCATCTAAAACCCAAATCCTCTTGTAAGGAAAGGAACTATTTGCATTTCATAGTGTGCACACGGTCCCAAAGTCTTTCTTTGTCTAAGCGAGAAATAAAATTGAACACAGTGAGCCAATTAGAAAGAAACAGCCTGCATATGTATTGTCCTAATAATATTTTCTCATGACAGTGTCTTTCAGACATTTGTTATTCAGAGTCAAAGCAAAAGCCACTGGCAAGTTCTTAAATGTCATGGTTTTAAAGTGTCAAAAAATGAAGTTGTTACCTTATTTTTACAAGGACACTTTGTAATGCAAGAGGGCAAAATAGCATACTCTCCCAGGAAATATGTGGTAAAGAGGATAAACCCAGAGTCTTCTTTTTAAGTTAGGTAACATCCCTCTTCACAAAGAAAAAGTAGTTGGTGTGGCCTCCACACTACCTTTTAGACATTTAATGAGAGCCATGTGATCCCAGAGAGTAAAAGGCAAATACCAGTTACCTCCTGATAGAGGGGCAAAGAAAGGCCAAGCAAGACCTCCCGCCACGAGGTTTTGAAGAAACTGCTGTTATTCTCACCTCCAAAGGGCAGTCTGTCTTCAAGCACTTATAGTGTATGTAAGGGAAGAGCCCAGGTCTGACTTGTGACTCCTTAGGCTAGAGTTCTCCCCAAAACCCCCCTGTCTCCAGGCAACTACAGGTAATCTATGCAACAAGTAGAGGATCTTGGGAAAGTAGAAAGAGGTAATCTATGCAACAAGTAGAGGATCCTGGGAAAGTAGAAACAGGTAATCTATGCAACAAGTAGAGGACCCTGGGAAAGTAGAAACCCAGGGCTTGGGCTGCACTTTAGGGCTGGCTGAGATGGCCCTTGGGCCTCAGGACCACCAGAAAGAGGTGGGAAAGCCAAGATCCGACTTAGCAGCAGCACCCCTGGGAAAGAACTGAATAAGGGGAGAAAAACAAATATGAGCCAGTGGGAGGACACTGCAAGTACCAGAGGAGAGCGGTTTGAGAATTAGGAGATGATTAAAATCTTGAAAAGGTCCCTGAGAAGACAGGGTGTGTTTTCAGTACCTTTTACTGGGTCACTGTGGCCTTTCCTGAGGTCTCAAAGGAGTTGCAGAGGGAGCTGAGCTAATTGGAACAAGTGGACCCAAATCAAACAACACTGGCCCCCACTGGCTTCTGCTAGAAATTTTGGCCTTTATTTTGTGGCAAGTGTAAATTCAGTAGGACATTAACAAGCACTTTTTAAAGACATAGAATTTAGGCACAGTAAGTGCTAAAACCCATCATTTTACGTCTTCTAGAAGGACCAAGAAATACGCATTTTTACTGCAAAGCAAAGCAGAGGAAAGCATGAGTAAATAAAATAGAAAAGCATCAGAGGCCAAAGTAGATACCAGTAAGCCCTGCACTGGTGACCAATTTGGATTCTCCAGGGCCTGTCGGGGTGCCCTGGAAACGAGCCAGGAGGAATTCGAATCTGCTTGAGCTGATGATTTTCTCACCCGCCAGCAGTATTCCTCTCACTGCAAGTTTCTCACCTGCCCCTTAGGTTTGGAAGGAAGCAGGACAGACTGATTCGGTCCAGCATTTCTAAGGGATGCAATGCAAGACTGCCCTGGGAATGTGCTTAAGACAACCTCTGCCCACATTTCTGAGACTGTGACAAGTGCTAGTTAATTTGGACATTTGCTGACTGTTTGTGGATCCCATTTATTCTCAGCACAGTTTATTTATCTTACTACCTGGGACACATGGCTTCCGTTTTTGTTAAATGAAAAGCATGGTCTTTAAGAATACACTTAATTGAAAACATACATGCACTTAATAAGTAAACAATAAAAGTAAAAACCCAAAACCATTGTGACCGTGTTGAGTATCAAGATAATCTCCTCTCTCTCTTTTCGTCTTTCTCTCTCTTTTTCCTGAACATACCAATAGTGGATTTCTACTAATTCAAATCTAGGGCGTATGTAAATAAATACAATCATAAGGTACAATGCTTTTCTCTTTTTTTTCCTTTTTTTTTTTTTTATTTATTTCTAGGAGAGAGAGAGAGACAGCGTGAGCAGGGGAGGGTCAGAGAAGAGAGGGAGTCACAGACTGAAACAGGCTGCAGCCTCTGAGCTGGCAGTTAGCACAGAGCTTTTCTTAAGACAGTAAAGGAAATTTTAGCTATTGTGAAACTCAGCAAAAGGATTTTTTTTCTTTTTAGTTTCCCATGTTATGCATATCAGCAAGCAAAGAACTGAGACCAGAGATTTATATACACTAAAGCAACATTATGAAAAATCACCATATTTTGCTATGTGCACACAGACATGTGTTTAATTGTTCACCCCGTTTACTTTAGTTTTTGGAACTTTATAGGACTGCCTGCAGAAAAACACTCACAGTGTATTTCTGTGCCACTCGACAGGTGCCTGCTCCCTTCAAGTCCCTGAGAATGTGCAAAGAGGCTTCCAACTGATCTCTGCCCTTGAGGGAGGAGAGTTGGGAAAGATAATGAGCATCATGCACTTCATTGATAATTTACAAATATTAAATGATTTAACCCTCAGAAAAAGAAAATAATACTTAGGTAACATATATAATTATCCCAGTGTTAGAAATGCAGCTCAGAGAACTTAAGTGCTAAACTTAATCTAATAATAATAAACAGCATTGTTACTAATGTTAATGAGAAAACTTAAAGTGTTACCATTCATCAGTCCCACACTACTGTTATGTACCACACTGTTATATATATATAACATATATTCATATATATGAATAATATATATTTATATATATATTATCTTCCCAGTCTCCCTGGGACTTACTACTCTTATTTGGATTGTATAAGGTGAGGAAGTGGAAGGTTTCTGAGAACAGCGCTTCTCACAATTGAATCATCATCATTATACAAATCTCAGATGGGTCTGGGTAAAATGCAGCTTTTGATTTGCTAGGTCTGGGTGGGACCTGAGGTTCTAACACTATTCCACGTGAGCTGATGCTGCTGGGCCACAGACCAGGGAGCAGCAGGACCTGAGAGGTTCGGTGACTCAGTCAAATAAATGAAGTTTGTTCTCAGTGGAGCAAAGGTCAGCCAGGTGTGTCTGGTTCCAGACTCCAAATACGCCGTCACCCCATGCTGTGTCTTGCTTACATCTAGCAATTCTGGTGGGGCAGATGAGATGTGCACGGGGGTAACTGTGAGACCGGGTACAAATTGCTGTACATTCTCAGACAGAGACTGAGAAGATGTCCTGAATTCTCTCCCCCCCGGCAAGTGTTTTCTGGAAAAAGGAGGTTGTCAATGAGTGATTTCAGCTGGGTCATTATGGTGATTCCTTGGAAGAAGAGACACATAAGCTGGACAGAGAAGACTGAGGATCAAATACATATATAAATACATATGTGTAAATATATGTGACTTAGAATATAGTATCGTATGTAATATAAAATATTATCTATCTATGTTTGTGTATATTTTTTACTTCTAGACAGAGGAAATAGTGTGCACAGATTCCGTGCAGTTCAAGGCAGAAGTGGGGCAACCTAGCATTTTAATGGGGCTCTGGCTGTGTGGATCACACAATATTTTCATGTCCCCTCTCTTATAGGAGGGTCACCTGAATGTAGGACCCTGACTGGCTTATTGATTTTCTTTCAAGGTGTTCCTTTTCTTATTTCCAGGGGCCTCAGAAGTCTTGATTTTAGGGCCAAGGAGCCCTAATCTAGTCAGTTTACAAACAGAATTTATTTGAATTGTTTGGTATTCTTGCTTTCTATTTTGTTTGGATTAAGTTACCTTTTTATTTGCCTCTACATAATTCAGCCTGGCTTTCACAGGGTTTATTAAGTTTTTTGTTCTACATTAAGTTTGGAAAAACAGACATTGGCTGCCATTTAAGGTCACGGAAAACAAAACATGAGTGGGAGAGCCTAAAAGTTTGTAGGATGAAGTTCTATGTATTTATTGGCTTTTTTCAGTTATTTAAAACAAAATTAATATGCAACAAATTAAAGACTCATTTTATGTAGCTGATATTGAGGATCATCGGAAAGAGAATTAATAAAATTGGGTTTTATGATAAAAATCTCATTAGTAAGTCATGATAATATATATTCATGATGGCATTTTTGAGAAATTATTAAGAAATCTTTTTTTTTCAATTTTTTAAATGTTTATTTTTGGGAGAGAGAGGGAGAGCACAAGTGGGTGAGGGACAGAGAGAGAGGGAGACACAGAATCTAAAACAGGCTCCAGGTTCTGAGCTGTCAGCACTGAGCTTGACCCGGGGCTCGAACTCATGAACTGCGAGATCATGACCCAAGCTGAAATCAAATGCTTAACTGACTGAGTCATCCAAGTGTCCCCCAAATCTTCTAGTTATAGGTATTTTGCTTGTAAATCTGCCATTTAAGTCGTTATTAGGCATCCAGTATTATGCTGCATATCTGTTTCACAAAACAAGCAACTGAAAGGACATGCATTAATTTAATTATGACTAGTCATAGAGATAAAAGATGCTGGTGGGTATACTTCCTTAGGAGTTATTTTGATTAACCATGATATTTAGCCATGAAATTTCTGGAATTCAAGACCAAGAAGAAAATAAAATGTTATGCAGGGCTGCACTGATGCAGATATTGTAAGAAGGTCAACTTTTGGGGGAAAATCAATATTTCTCCTTTTCTAACTGAACAGATGGTTTTTGTTTGATTTCATATTTTGTTTGTTTTCAGTTTTGCTCAGACAGGCCCCTAGGCAGAACTGTCCCAACTTCGTGCTCATAAACAGGCTAGATCTTATGATCTTGACACTTTAAATGATATTTACAAGTGAGAAGCTTTTTTGTTCATTTATTTCTCTCCTTACCTTTCAAGGCACTACCAGCAAATGATGCAATGTAACACTTCTTTCAAAGTCATTAACCTGAACTTTATAGTACCTATCCTCCCGCTACTTACAGTTTATAAGAAATCAATCAAACTTTCAGTCATTATCTGACATTTAGGATGAAGTTCAGATATGCCTGTATTTGTGTGTGGGTGCATGCGTGTGTGTGCGTATGCGTGTGCACATGCTAATAATGACACACTGCATGAGCCATTACACCAAAAATTGATCAGAGACCCTGTCTCTCATTTCTGCTTTTGCTTATGATAGAAATGACAGTTAGACTAACTAATTTAGTTTTTCACCATTTTCAAAAAAAGATAGCTGACTCCAACTAAGTGTTGTCCATATCTATTGTAATTTAAAAGAATCTATTTGATCTTTGACAGGAATAATTTTCCCAGCTTGAGAACAAGAATATGCAGTGAAACCCACAGAAAAACCCTGCAAACCCTGTCCTCTGAAACACATGAAAACATGAGGAGGCATTCATGTTAGGTAATTATTTTCAGAGCAGTTTCCATGGGACTTCATAAAACCATTGACTTAATAATGAAATATTAACCCTATTTTCCCAGTGAAAACGCCATTCATTTGAGCATCCTGTCGCTCAAACCCTGTAAATCTTTTCCTAGTCATTTTCAGAGTCAGCTCCAGATTGTCAACAGCAGCAAAAAGAACACACCTCTCCCCCATTCAACAAAACTGCCCTTTGGCCCACATGTTATGTCATTTAGTTGTTTACCAGATTCATTAATTGGTAATGGCCCTTCCAGATACTCATTAGAATGAATAATATTCCACTGTAATTTATAGATTATATGTCACTTCTCCCCCTCAGTTGGAAAAGGGCAGGCATATTTCAAAAATCACTTTTGATTCTTGAAATTTAAACATTTTTACCTAATGACGTCTATTAAAAATTTTTTAATGTTTTATTTATTTCTGAGAGAGAGAGAGAGACAGCGTGAGCAGGGGAGGGTCAGAGAGAGAAGGAGACACAGAATCTGAAGTAGGCTCCAGGCTCTGAGCGCAGAGCGCAACACGGGGCTCAAACCCATGAACTGTGAGTTCATGACCTGAGCCGAAGTCAGATGCTTAACTGACGGAGCCACCAAGGTGCCCCCCAATGATGTCTATTTTAATGCACATGATTTAAAACATGAGCTTTTAATATAAAAAAAGATAATTTGAAAGGGAGATAGCAATCTCTGCGGTGCCTGAGTGACTCCGTTGGTTAAGCCTCAGACTTCAGCTCTGGTCATGATCTCACAGTTCCTGGGTTCAAGCCCCATATCTGGCTCTGTGCTGCTTTGGATTCTGTGTCTCCCTCTCTGTCTGCCCTTCCCCCACTCACACTCTGTCTGAAAAATAAATAAACATTAAAAAAATGTTTTAGGGGCACCTGGGTGGCTCAGTTTGTTAAGCGTCCAACCTCATCTCAGGTCATGATCTCACATTTCATGGTATCGAGCCCTGCATTGGGCTCTGTCCTGACAGCTCAGAGACTGGAGACTGGGGCCTGCTTCCAATTCTGTGTCTCCCCCTCTCTCTGCCCCTCCTCTGCTCTTGTTTTGTCTCTGTCTCTCAAAAATAAATAATTTTTTTTTTTTAAAGAAGGTAGCAGTCTCTAAGTTTGTATATGGCCCTTGCTCTTGGGGCTAATTCTAGGAGTTATGGCACTTAGGAGAGTACAGAATTCTTTCTGAAGTCCTTGTTTTGCTTGTGTAGAAATTGGAAGGGGGATGGTAGAAAGAGCCACACATTGTTATACACAAGACCTGCATCCTGGTTTCATTTTTATTTCTTATCAACAGTATGGGCTTGGACATCCCATGCCAGGTCTCAAGGTCTTAGCTTTCCCATCTATGAAATGGGAGCAATAACACCAACCTCAACCTCAGAATTTAGGATTTAAATCTTAACTAATACATCAGAAAATCACCGTTCAGGTCTTGAATTATTTATGAAATTTTATGACCTTAGGTTTGCTGATCCAAGTTGCAGAATTTAATGTTTAGATATAGGGGGAAATTGTACAAACTCCTAGGCTGAATGAATTCTCCCATTAATGCTTAAGGCTACCATCTGATATTTGAGGTTTTTATCTTTCTCAGTATATATCACAGGTAGAAAAAGGCTTTCGTATAAAAGGGCAGTCAGAGTACAGTAAAAGAGGAAGAGTTGAGTCCTTCACCTTTACAAATACGCCTAGGGCTGTATAGCTCAGATTTTTAAGAGGATGTTCTTAGACCTTCATTGGACAGCAAAGGTTGGTGTAGTGCTATACTGTCCTATAAAGCACTCAGTAAGAGGCCTGGGCTGATGGGAGTTGCTCAGGGCTTAGTGCTGGACATTAGTAGGTCCTAACTTAACTTCACCTAATAACGCAGTGCTGTTATTACCTGATTTTACAGCCAGGGCATTTGAGGCATAGCCTTGTCAAAGTTACATCACCGAATACAGAGAAGCTACAGTGTAGATCTATACTGTCTCACCTCAGATCCTGTTATCTTAATCTCTCTGTTGTGCTATACTTGTTGGATGGGTGGATGGATGAATGGGTATTAAGCAGAGGTGAGCTTTCTTGAATAAAAGCTTTCTTGAGCTCTGGGAAAATGTTTCAGAAACAGCTCTTCTTCGTGCATATTTAATAGGAAATTAGTAATTTTGAAGGTTAAGATGCCATTTCCCGTAGGTGAAATCTATTTAAGTTAATTTTATAGGGTCTGAGTTAATGTGATATAACGAGCATGATTGTAGGAGAAGGGATACCATTTCTGCCCCCAGTATCATCAACAAGTCTGTGAGCTCCTCAAGATTCTATCAGGCTCCTCATTTTTCCATCCCTGTCTGCACACAACACAGGTTCTGTGGCAAGGAGAGGTTGCTTGACAAAGATATGCTGTGGATGAATGGATTAAATCTTACTCTCATTCATCCAATAAGTTTTGTCTAAGTCTCTGCTAAACTGATTTAAGAGCTGAATCGAGTGGTAAGAAAAAGAGAAAATCTCTTGACATCATACCATGATGCAGTTTTCCAAAGGAGATAGTGGTGGTATTGTGGTTGAAGACACAGGGGCCACTAAGCAAAATGACAAGTCCGCAGAGAAGTGGTCAAAATGGACCTCTCTTGGCAAGAGACTAATACCATATGTGAAGGAGAATCTGGAAGGGTGAGAAGAAACTTGAAGGATATGTGGACAGCAGGGGGAAGAACATCCAAGGGAAAGCAGCTTGTGCAAAGGCCCTGTGCTGGGAGTGATTTGACCCCTTTGAGAACCTGAAGGATAGCCATGGGGGCTAGAGCACAGTGAGGTAATAGTGAGTAGGAAGAGATAATGTTTTAAAGGCAGGGAAGAGATTTTTATTTTTCAAACACCTTTTATACCTGTAAGCTCAGTCTTACTGTTTAGAAGAATTATTAAAGCCTTCTGCAAATAATTGGATTCAGTAAGTTTAATTTCTAAAACTAGGTTCAAGAATATTGTTCTCTCTGATTTGAATAGATCTGCTTGAGTTCCATTTTTTTTTCTAATTTTGTCCAACTATTAGTGTTGAAATATGTTACATTAAAAATAGTTCATATTGCTCTATTTCTGATAACGCCAAGGTCAATATTGTCAGAACACATGGAAATAGGAGAGTGAGGTTATGACTCAAATAGCATCAGTCCTTTTGGACCATGTACCATATTGCTAAGGGCATCTCTAAACAGGAAAAAGATTAACAAGGGGGCTGGATGAATTAGATGCTAAACCTACCTTAACACTCTGTATCACAATTATGCTGTTAAATCATATACTCCAAGCATTGGGAACCTTGGGACAACAGAAAATGAGGACCAAAAGCTTTCTAGTGCAAAAGAGGAATGTCTGTGCCCTTTGACAAATTAATCAGTACAGCAAAGAGGAAATAATTCAATAGCAACAATAATGATACAAGCCAGTGGAGTGGAAAGAGACTGGCACAGGCAAGTTAAATGACATTGTCAGGGTCTCACTCTAAGTTTGTGGCAAAGCAAGTCCTGTGTGAATTGTGTCTTCACCTCATTAAGTAACTTGTGAATTCCACCTCAGGTGCTCAGAGGTAAGGCTCATCGAAGTGAGAGTGACAGACTTTTAAAGGTTTCACATCTCTCTTGATGCATCCTGGACTTGGAGTGCTGCAGTTAGCATGGGAGACCCGCTAAGCAGATATTGATTGCCCAATTGAGAGACAAAGTAGAGATTTAGAGAGGTAAAATGACTTGCCTGATGTTATGCACTCAATAAGAGGATGGAGTGAAATATTGTATCCCAGCTTCTAAGGATTTATTTTCTTATGAATATTTTGTTTTTTTAAAATTTCCTTTATTTATTTTGAGAGAGAGAGAGAGAGAATGTCGGGGAGGAGAAAGAGAAGGAGAGAGAAAGAATCCCAAGCAGGCTCTGCACTGTCAACACGGAGCCTGATGCCAGGCTCAAACTCAAGAACCGTGACATCATGACCTGAGCTGAAATCAAGAGTCAGACACTTAACTGGCTGAGCCACCCAGGTGCCCCTCTTAGGGATATTTTGACTCTATGAAAATTATCATTAATTATGTGATTTATGAATTAGTTGACTTGGCAATTTGGTCTATTTTACATTGAAACCAGTACCGTGTTTATCTTTCAAAGACTAACTTGAAATATTTTCTCCTATGACTTATCTCTAAAATGTAATTAATTTTCATGGACATTTCATACCCAGAATTCAAATCAGAATCTTCTTCTTACCACTGTTGCTGTTGTTATTTTTACGTCTCAGATAGAGCTAAATCCTCATTTCTTTTCCTTGTCATGCTATCCCCAGTTGCCCTCTTTAAAGATGCCCAGTCTCTTTCTTTTGACTCTATGTTAATTTTAGAGGATCACCACAGGGAATAGCTCTGGGAAAACATCTTAGATAGTGGCTGACGGAATCATAAAAGGGAAATCGAAGTGAACAACTACAACTGGAATCTCACAGATATGAACTATACTTTTTAAAGGCTCATTAGCCTATCTGTCTCTAAGTGTGTTGAACAAGAATTCTCTTCTGGAAGTATGTGCACTGTGGGTAGGATGCAGAAGTAATTTACCCTAAAAGAAGGGCAGAGTGGTGATGAAATGCATTTTTCTAGTAGATGCCCTTGAGTCTGAGGGCTGATTCTGTCACTTACAACTAGTGATTAGGTGAAAGTTAAATGTCCTCTGTATGGCAGTTAACTCATCTGTAAAATGGGAGCAATGATTATAGAGCTCCATGATTGGCTTATGTTAACACTACATACTTATACTTATGATCCTGTATTTATAACTGTTATAGGTTGAGTGCTTACCTTCTGCGAGGCAATCTGAATGGAGTTGGGGATTCCATGGGGAATAAGAAATTAGGGCCCTCTCCTCATGAATCTTCTACAGTAGTAGGGTACACATGTTAAATTTTTAATTTCTTTAATGTTTTATTTATTTCTGAGGGAGAGAGAGAGAGAGAGATGGCGGGAGCAGGGGAGGGTCAGAGAGAGAGGGAGACACAGAATCAAAACAGGCTCCAGGTTCTGAGCCGGCTGTCAGCACAGAGCCTGACGTGGGGCTCAAACCCACAAACCATGAGAACATGACCTAAGCAGAAGTCGGACACCCAACTGACTGAGCCACCCAGGTGCCCCTAAATTTTTAAAAAAGCAAAGTAATGGTGAATTTTGAGTTGTTCTGGGAAGGAAGCAATCAGGTAATATTATAGAGAACAAAAAGCACAGGTAGTTAGAGTGTGGTCAGGGAAAGCTTATTGAGAGGATATTTGAGACAAACCCCTAAAAGAGTACATGTTAAGAGATCAAACATTGTGAGCAAGTCTATGCCAGCTGAGTGCATAGCCCATGCCAGGGTTTAGTGATATGACTAGAAGTTCATTCTCCCTCGGTCTCCATCTACTCTCCCATGGTATCCATCCATACCATGATGTGCTATGTCTGGACACAGGTTCTATATTTGTGGATATTTAAAGCATAGGTTCTTTCCCATGATCATCAGTTCCTCCATTCACTGAAAAGTGCCTGTCATGTATTATAGCAACACTTTACTTCTAACATTAGAGAGGATTTACTAAAAATAACTTTATTGGAGCACCTGGGTGGCTCAGTTGAGTAAGTGTCTGTCTTCAGTTCATGTTATGATCTCATGGCCTGTGAGTTTGAGCCCTGCATTGGACTCTGTACTGACAACTCAGGGCCTGGAGCCTGCTTTGGATTCTGTGTCTCCCTCTCTCACTGCCCCTCCCCCGCTTGTGCTCTCTCTTTCAAATATAAATAAGTGTTAAAAAATAACTTTATTGAGATATGATTGATATACAGGAACTGCACATATTTCATATACAGTTTGAGAACTTTGGTAAAGGGGATTTAAGCCTGTAAACCCTGAAAGAATGAATAAAGTAATGGAAAGTTTTTAAAACCTTAACTGTCCTTCTCAGAAATATTTTTCTGCTGGTGGAAGGACTGTCATTTTTTGGATTGATAATTGGTGAAAAATAATATAGAGAGGAAAAAGAACCATTGCTCTGGGACACGATGGTCTTTTTCTAATATTGAAGGCTATATAAGTATTATCTTTGTGTTCTAAAATTCAGATGGGTTTGCTTAAGACTGACATTTTCTTAAGGAGTTCATGGTTATAATTCAACCCTCTTCAAGTGAATAATGGATGTGCCCTTGGAGACAAGATCAACTAGTTCGTGAAATGGATCAATTTAACCCTAGAGGTATCTTTTTACACAATGACAGGTAGTTAAATTTACAAAATTGTTACTATTACAAAGTTATAATTCATTTCTTGATGAAAAATTCAGGACTATGTTAACTGCCCTTAAAGAAGGAGATAAGACAAAATGAAATCCAACATTTCATTTTTATTCATTCATTTATTCTTCTGTGGTTTTGTTTGGTGGCATTTGCTAAGCATCTGTTCCGAGAAAGCTTTTCAGACACATGTTTAGGTAAGATACGATGATAGTAATATCACAAGAGAGAAAAAGTCATATGCATTCAGAGTGGTATTGTATTTCAAGGAGGAAAATGTTATTTATTGCTGAGAGTTTATAGAAAACTTTAGAAAATCTAGAAGCTGATAAAGCTTGTGTCATACAGATATGCCAAAGATACTTTTGACACATGGAACCTCAAAGTTGGAAATGGATATACTTAATACTTATATGTGACTATGTATGATCTCAAAAGGCCACATTTTTACTTAGAGTGGTATATTGTGTATCTGGAGGGAAATCAGAGAAGATGGGAAAACAAAAGTAGAATCCTATTAGGGATGGTCCCTATAATAGGAATCCTTGTCAAGAGTACAAGTTTGGACAGTTTTTAAAATTCAGTCTAAAAACTACGGAAGGTTTGCTGTCAGAAATGAAATTTTCAGAGTAATAAGGGTATCTACCAATTACTGCGATAATAAGGTCCAAAATAAAGCATTTCCAAGTAAGATATGTCCTTTTTATTTGCACTGAACCACACTTCATTACCTATATATCAAACATGTGGCAGGTTTACAATTTATTTAATGGTGGTTTGTAAGCATACAACAGTTGAAAAAAAACCAACAGTGGTTTAGAAAATGCTTTGCTTATTATTTATGTTTTCAAACATATTTATAAATAATAAATTATCACTCCATTAAGAATACGGTAGATCATGTTTTGAGGAGGGTAAAGGGAAGGAACCAGAGCCTAGATAAACAAAGGACTGAGATGGATAGAGAATCAAACAGTCTAAGTTGATTAGAATAGAGTAGTCGATATTCTTTGGTGGACAATGTGTAATAAAAAAAGTGTCTTCAGTTTGTTCCAGCTGCTGAGTTGTCTGGATGGGTCTTAGCAAAGAAAACATGACCTTCTTCACTGTGTTCTTGTTTTAGTTACTACTGAGACATAACAGGTAACTCCAAAACTGAGTGTGTGAAACAGCAACTTTTATTTTGCTCGTGATTTTGCGAAGTACAAACTCAGGAGGGGCCCAGTTGTTTCCTGGGATTCTTTAGGTTGTTGCAGGCAGATGCAGTCTGGATTGCTGTTACCTGAAGATGTGATTGGTTTGGAAGTCTAAGATAGCTTGCTCAGGTGGCTGGCACTTGATGCCGGCTGTCATCTGGGATCTCAGCTAGTGCTGTCAACAAAAACACCTACATGTGGCCTCCTCAGTTCCTTAGTCTTAAAATAATCAGACTTCTTATATGGAGATCGGCTTCCCCTGAGCAAGCATCCCAAGGGAACCAGGGTAAGGGGAATGGCCTTCTCAGACCAGACCTGGGAATTCTTCCAGTATCAAGCCTTCTTCCTCTGTTGTTAAGAGCAGTCGCAACCCACACAGACAAAGGAAGAGGGAAAATAAATCCCAGTTCCTAATGAGAAGAGCGTTAAAGAATTTGCAGCCATTAAAAAATCTGCAGCAGTCCTCATCTTTACCAAACAAAAACTGATCATTTGCTGAATTGATTTGGTTTAAATATTTAAAGTGAAGAACCAGCAATTCATTTATTTCCAGTACAAGTTCTTTGAAATACAGATTTTCAATAGTTGCTTTGTATCTACTTGTAACTAAAATCAGAAATAGAACATATTTCATTGATTCAAAGATACAGTCAATTTTACGATATGATATTAGTTTATTTACCACTACGAGAGAAAACAGTCCCACCTGCCTATTATGAAACTAAGTCCAAAATGCTAATACATGAAAAAATACTACTTTACAATTGATGAAGTCATAGTCCAAGTTTCAGAAATACATCCATGAAGTCTCTTTCTTTTTTTTAAAGATATAATTCACTTATCACAAAGCTGACCCTTTGAAAGTATACAAATTATCAATGCTTTTAATATGTCCATTAGATGATCAATCATCAAAACTACCTAATTCCAAAACTTTTTTTTGTCACCCTCACCCCAAAAAAAAAAATACCCATACCCATTAGCAGTCACTTTTGATTCCCCTCTCCTTCTAATATCTAACAACCAGGAATCTATTTTCTGCTTATGTCTTTGCCTTTCCTGAATATTCTACGTATATTGACTCATATAAAATGTAGCCTTTTTGTTTGGGTTCTGTCACTTACCATAATGTTTCAAGGCTCACTCTGTTGTAGTATATATCTTTGCACTCTTGTCTTCATTATCAATGATTTCATTAAGAAATGGTCCTCAGTGAATACATTTAGAATGCAATAATGAATAAGAGGATTGGACATGTCCATATTGAGTAATCGCTCACAAAATTTAGTCTAGGTGGAAAGGCAAGAAGCAAATAACCCTTATAACCTGGCAACAGAAAGCTGACATTTTGAAGGCTTTGACTATTTGATTTATGTCTCTGAACTATTTGACTTTGACTATTTGAAGTATGTCTCTGAACTTGTTGTCCTCAGACATCAAGTAAGGGGATGAACAACCACAAAGGTCCACACCAATTGATATTTATTTGCTCCACTTGCTGATTGTCATACCTAGAAAACTCATCCCTAGTCTTTGGACTCTGAGCATCTCTTATTGGGAACCTCTTTGATTTACATGGGCAGAAAGGCTGTGGTGTGCTTCAGAAACATGATTGGAAAGAAGAGGCACCAGAGGATACCCTGGGTAAGTCAGCCTTGCTGAGCAATGGGAAAAGAGATGAGCTCCCTCTTACACATAGGAGGAGACTGAGATTAGCAAGACTTGGAAGTAGATCCTGCTTAGTCTCTGAAGACCAGTGATCAGGTCAGTGTCTGGGATCCAATATTTATAAGGGGAAAGAAGGGTAGAAGTAGGAGACATGGAAGGAAAGAAGGGAAGATGGAAGGAGGGAAAGAGGGATGGAGGAAGAAATGATTTTATTAAATGACATCTGTTTGGTTCTGCTACCTTAATTCAAAAGAAGCTCTTCTTGGGAGGAAAGGAGGCTGAGAAAGCTATGATTAAAAAATGTACTTCGTACAACTGGAATGAGCAGGACTCAAGCTGAGTAACCTTGAACATGTATGTCTCTGAACTTGTTGTCCTCAGACATCAAGTAAGGGGATGAACAACCACAAAGGTCCACACCAATTGATATTTATTTGCTCCACTTGCTGATTGTCATACCTAGAAAACTCATCCCTAGTCTTTGGACTCTGAGCATCTCTTATTGGGAACCTCTGATGTCTCTCTTAAGTTCTCAGCCACCAACCATTTCCTGGGTTTTAAGTGAATTACATTTTGGGAATGAATCTTTCACTAAAGTGGAAGATATTCCAGGGTAAGAAAAAGGTTATTTTTCTTTGCATCATTGGGATTCTGATTATTGTTTGGCTAGGTAGATTTTTGGGTAATATTAATAGAATTAAAGGTAGGCACTTGGCCTACCAGAAATTCCATATTGTAGGTTTTATGGAAAAAAAACTAAAATTCTGTTGGGACAAATAATAAAAAGGAAGTTAAATATGTGTCAAGAAGAAATAAATAGAGAAGAAAGGTAGAGTTTATAGTTTGGGTCCGCATAATAGGAGGAAAAATATTCTGTTAATCAAAATGAAGTCATGAAGAGAAATGAGTCCAGGGTCTGCTTCCCTAGAGAGATACAGGAATTACCAGTGTGATTTTAGTGTTCATTTGAATGACCTTTTTTTTTTTTTTTTTTTTGTAGTTGACTTACAACATTATATTCATTTCAGGAGTACAACATAGTGATTCGACAGCTGTATATGCTCTGTTAAGACCATTTTTAAAATGTTAACAGTTGTGTATTAATGTCTTATAGGAAAAAATAACACCTCAAATTTGTGAGTTTCTTATATATTATAATATATTATATATTTTATTGTATTTCCTAGGAGTAGGCAAATAAAAATAGGGAGTTACTTTAAATTCAGTTTAAGGAAAGATACCATGTTAATAATGTATAGACCTGGTTACAGTCATAGAAGAAATAAAGACATAGTGTGTGTGTGTGTGTGTGTGTGTGTGTAGAGGTTTGTTTTATGGAATTAGTTCATGTGATTGTGGGGGCTGACAAGTCCAGAATCTATATAACCATCCAGTAGGTTGAAAACTCAGGCAGAATTTCCGTATTACAGTCTTAACTTCAGGATTTACTTTTAATGCCTTCAACTGATTGGATTGAGCCTCTCCCTCCATTATTGAGGATAATCCCCTTATTTAAGTCAACTGATGGTAAATATTAATCACATCTACAAAAAACCTTTACAGCAACATCCAGACTAGTGTTTGACCAAACAGCTGGGCACCATTGCCAAGCCAACTTGACNTGGATTTACAAATGTTGATTTGCATGTAATGGTGGATCATAAGGTGAGAAATATTCAACAGAGTTTTAGAAATGAAAGCGATTCATGAGCAATCAATTTCCCTTCATATATTCACCCATTTTTATTCAGAAAATCACTTAGTCTGGAAATTTTCCTTCCTACAGTTGCATGTGCTATTGTTAATGGAGTATTTCAAGGGCATTCCTGTTAAGTTCACTTTATATATCTCAGTTGTAGCATTGCATTGTGAACGTCTACCATAAAGGTTTGCTAGTGATTACTCTTAATTTGTATTCAGATGAAAGTAAAAAGAAGGAAAAATACACAAGCAGGAATCTTGTAATTATGCTACATAAAATTATTAGGCAATTTAGAAAATTGTTAGTGGGAAACTGCCCATCATGCATAAAAATAATTTTGATTTTGATGTACAGCATTTAATGTAAGAGTGATTGTAGGGAAACCATACTATTATTTTTCCCATAATTATTCAAGTACATTTGAATTTGCTTTAAAGAAAGTGATATCTTTCTAAAGTTGAGACTTTCCCATAAAGAGAATACTTGTTTTGGCTCGATGACAAAGTTCATTTTGCAAGGCTTGCTGTGAACTCTAAAATTGTTAGAATAAGAAAGAATAATTAATTATGTCCTTTTTTTCTCCCTATTTTCTCCCTAGCTCATAACTAAAAAAAAAAAAAAAAAAAAAAAGTGAAAACAAAAACAAAACAAAAATGTGTGATACTTTCTAGCCAACTGAAGGATATGTGTTGTTGTAGGCATATTCAGGTAATTTGTGGGCTTATCTATTTTCTTCAATATAGGAATACTCTTAGCTAGTATTTTTGGTATATGGTTATTTAAATAGATAATTATCAATATGATGACCAATATGTTCTATTAAAAGATCATGAACATGTTACCTCTCAGTTTCTGTATTAGATAGTTTTTGCAGACTTTTTAGCTAGAGACAGTCAATATTTAATCAGAGTGCATCTTTCAAGGGTTCAAAGTATACTGGCTGTTGAATGTGGTTAATTTGCATAAATCTATTACAAATCAATGTTGAGTAGTATTTTAAGAACTATTAAACATAGCTTTCAGGATAAAGTTCAAGCTCTTTAGTATGGCATATCTAGTTGACCTATTTTGGAATGCTTGTCCTAAATTGGAGCTTCCTCATGGGGATATTAGCTTTGCCCTTTAACTCCTGTCTACACCGTCTAATTCTCTACCCTGTAGCATAAGAAGGAGGAACAAAGAAGGATAGCACCAGTATGACAGATTCCCCCTCACAATAGTTTTCATTGTGAGACCAAGAAATTGTAGTCACTCTGTGCAGGATGCCACCTGTAAATGTTGGCAGACATGTCAGTTGATGTATAAGTATTAAAACATTGTCCTTTTCAAAGAGAACGGAGAGAGAAGAGAGAGATGAGGGCCACTTAAGTCCTGAGAGAGAGTGGTCAGTTTCTTTGGGGCCCAAATGGTATGACCCCTCCCATTTGTTTGACTTGGCAAGGTGAAATTCTTTACTTTCAATGGGAATCATATAAAGCTTTTTATGTTTTAATCTCATTTTGTCTTAGACTAATTTATCAATATCCCTTAAAGACTGCCATCAACACACCCTGATCTTCTCAGTGGTCCCTGAGTGAATCTTGTTCTTTTACCCTTACAGAGCACTGCATAGGGAAGGATGTCATCAGTGCAAAGGGTGCTATAGGAGAGTCAGATATAAATTCATCTCCAAACCTGGTCTTTGATTGGCTGTATCATTTTATGCACATTACTTTAATCCTTAGATTTCTCATGTCTAAACTTGAGAAAATAGCACTTAACTTGGAGAGTTTCCAGGATAATTAAATGAGATATTATCTTCATGTCCCCCATAGTGGTACCCAACACTCTAATAACCAGTGGCTTCAAGTTCCATTTTTGCCTCTTTGAGGCATATTTCAGTTCATCTTTCAAGTTCAGCTCAGTCATTCCTTGATGCAGTCTCCAGCATCAGTCATTCTTTCCACTCAGCTCTGTAAAAATACAATTATAAATATTTATATGCTTAGTTGCATCATAGTTATCTGTTTACAGATTTCTCCAAAGTTAAAATAGCAAATTTTCCTGGTTCTCTGCAAATATAGGTAAAGGAGGCTTATAAATCTATAATGCCCAGAGGTAGACCTGCTTCAATCAGAGATGCCCTAAGAAAGTGATGATTGAGTTGAGAGCCAAGGATTGCATAGTGACAAGGAAGAAGAGAACAATATCCTAGGCAAAACAAAAAGGAAATGCTTTTCAGGAAAACATGTTCAAAGAAAGAACATAGTGAAAATAAGTCTCTGAAAGGAAGGTCAGGGCAGCTAAGAAGAGGTTGTTGACCTAGGTACTGGCAAGACCTTGTAAGGCACATCGAACAGTATTTGTTTCACTCTAAAAATAAGGGTAATTTTATTGCTTATTGACTACATCTTAAATGCCAGAATATCCTTGAAGCCTTCAAATACATTAGCTCATGCAATTGTCAACAGCCCTCTAAGGTGACTGCTGCTGTCTTCTGAGTTTTACACAAGCGTCACCTGAGGCACAGACATATGAAGTAACTCCCATAGCGTTTTCAGGGAATTGTGGACACGATGCAGACTCACCTAGTCTGGCTGCCCAGTAGAGAACTGCTTGGAAGGGGGCCAGACCGAACGCTGGTCGACAAGCTGACCTGATAACTATAAGTCCAAATGATCAGTGATGGTAGTTTAGACTGGAAGGGTTAGAGAGCACTATTTTGTGAAAGAAGATTTCAGTTTAACTAAAACATCGTAAAGGGAAGGCCTTGAATTGGAAAGAAGGTTGTAAGTTGCTATCAGAACTAGTCATTTTAGTGATTGAAACATTTCAGGGCCAAATATACCATGCCGCACTTTTACAGAAGGAACTATTGGAGAGGAATGACTGCCAGTTTCTACAGCGTATAGGTCTAAAATATGTGTTTAAAAGAAAAGGCAACCCACCCTCTCCCAAGTGGGGCCTAATAGAGTTTATGAACAGCCACATTTGGGGAGGATCTTTTAAACTTAATTAGCTCTTGCATGTGAACTAGGAAGATCAAATCAATCTCAGGTTAGATATTTGGGAAATTAATTAATATGGAAAATATCTGTATTAATATGGAAAATATGACTCTATATTCTGGATACAGTGGACACAATAACCAAAAGGCATCGATGTATGCAAGTCTGAAGACAATGTGAAAATCTTATGTTTGTGTTATTCATTCATAGCATTTGTGTTTTGCAGATAAATGTTGTTGGTGGAAAAAGTTATAGTATTGACAATATGCTTAATGCTTTTATTCCTATCTTTGATTTATGAAAAAAGCTCAACGTTAGAGACTTTAAAATGCAGTCAGATGTTTAAGCCTAACGAACTCTCCCCAGAGATTTACTGAACTTCTTCTTTAGATGAAAAATAATTTCTGTAATCAGTGGTCTCTGAAAAACCAAACCAATTAATTTGTGCATTTTTATGGATATAATTAGGCAGCCAAACACACTGAATTTGATACTTTAGGGATAAGCTGAGAGCATCAGTGATGTTTGTAACGAAATACAAGTATTATGTCTCAAACTAGACTACATTCCATTGTCGGACTACCAACTGACTTTAATGAAATAATCTAGTTTGAAAAAATGGAAACCAATTGATTTCCCATCATTATTTCAGAAAAGATCCATAGATGTTGATATTTTTCTTTCTAGTTTTAAGGTAGACTTGGCTACCAAGAAGTCAGAGTGTCTGTGTATAATGGAATTATGCATTTAAGCATGTAAACCTTTCACAGACACCAAACTGCATTTTCAAATTTAGAGCCTAGTTGGGTTTGGAATAATGCATTTTTTTTTTTGATTAAATGATTTTCTTTGATGCCTAAATCAGGAACTGGAAGCCACAAAGCCAAAAACTATCTCCTATTTTTTAGATATTGATACAGAGGCTCAATAAAGTTAAATAATGTATTGTATTCATACTAGTTACTAAAGTTAACATTCTTTCAATTAAATAACTTAGTAACTTAATCAGACTTGTTAAAAATAATGTTTTAGTTTTTTTTTTTCTCCTGTATAGAAAGTCATCAGCATTCAATAATTTAACTGAGTATTTCTTTATTGTGGACTTATATGTTCTTTTTTTTTTTAATGTTTATTTTTGAGAGAGAGAGACAGAACACAAGCAGGGGAGGGGGCAGAGAGGGAGTCATAGAATCTGAAGCAGGCTCCAGGTTCCAGGAGCTGAGCTGTCAGCACAGAGCCCAATGTAGGGCTTGAACCCATGGTCCACAAGATCATGACCTGTGCCTAATTTGGATACTTAACCAACTAACTGAGCCACCCAGGTATCTCAATATATTCTTAAAGAAATATAATCCTTTTATGGAAACAGATATACTTGAAATCATATGTTTTTATTTACATGTTGCTTCTATGAAAGAAATACATGCTCATCAAATAAAAGGTAGCAATAGAGATTTAGAAAAAAAGACAAGAGTGGGGAGGAGAAGGGGAAAAAATAGTTGGGGGGAGGGAAGGAGGCAAACCATGAGAGACTCTTGAATACTGAGAACAAACTGAGGGCTGATGGGGGGGGGGGAAAGGGGAAGGGGGGGTGATGGGCATGGAGGAGGGCACTTGTTGGGATGAGCACTGGGTATTATATGGAAACTAACTTGATAATAAACTATGAAAGAAAAAAGTAAAGTAAATAAAATTTTAAAAAGACAAGAAAAAGGCCATATAAGTCTATCATCCAAACACAATAATAACATCTTACTTAATTTCCAACCTTGTACATGTTTGCCCTCAATTTTTCACTATATTTTGTGTTATGTTGGGTTTCCTTAGAGAGCTATAATATACTGTCTATATGAGGAGAATTTGTATGGTGAGTGACAGAAATTCAGCCTTAATTGACTGAAGAACTGATAGGGACTGCTGGACTGTTTTTCTGGCAAGGTTCGATCCAGCAACTCAAAGTCTCCAAAGTCTTATTTTCTTTTCATATTGTTTCTTTCTTTCTAAGCAAATGCCTTGCAAACTTGTTTCCCATTTCTACCTCTCTCCTGGACAACCTGGCAGAGGACTTGCTGAACTACTTGGCTGAAGTTGACTTAAGACTCAGTCCTGGTTTCCCACTTGATTTGTGCATTTGTTTTCTAAGCTGACTTGAGTCCTTTTTGCCAGGAGGTCCTGAAAATAGGAGGAAACAATTCCCAGTGATCCTGTCTTGTTAAGTATGTTGCACAATTTTAAACATTCAGTAATACCAGCTGTTCTTAGAAGAACAGAAGTCATAATTAGGGATGCAATGATTTCACACTAAACTGTAGTTATACAAGATGTAACTACGTTTTAGTGTTCATCAATTTTTATTTCATTCTGTATTTATCTTCAAGGAACAAATGAACCAAGTGCATTGCATTTGTGATACACAGAGCTGAGTTTGTTTAAAATACACTTTCTCATTTTTGCTGTAAAAAATTATGCCATCTTTGTAAGCTCCCTATGAAAAATAATTTCCTCCTTGATACTTTAGTGTTTCTTTGCTCAAATCCAAATGATGCCAAATGGCATACCTAACCTGGAAAACAATTTGGCAGTTTATTAAAAAGTTAATCATATAATTACCCTATAACCTCATAGCCCCACTTCTAGGAAGTTACTCTAAAGAAATGAAATTTGTGTTCATATATAAACCTGAACAATAATGTTTATAAGCAGCCCAGTTGCCCCAAATTGGAAACAACCCAAATGTCCTACAAGAGGTAAATGGTAAAATATAATGCTATTTAGCAATAAATGGATATATCCTGGGTGAATCTAAGTGACAGTCCATATTAAATACCTTGTAATTCTACTTACGATATTCTGAAAATGTGAGGGACAGATCAGAGACTGCTAGGGGGTGGCAGGGGGAGAGGGAGCAGCTGTTAATGGAGCAGCCTGAAGACATTCTTTGTTGTGATGAGATTGTTTTGTATCCCTTTGTGATGGTGGCCTTGAGGATATTTGCATGTGTTAAAACCCATAAAACTATACACCAAAAAGTATATATATATTTTTGAGTGCCATATATATATATATTTGTGTGTGTATATATGTATATACATGTATATATATAACCCTCCAAGTTCTCAGTGAACAAACTTTCCCTAGTTCTATCACATGAAAATAAAATAAATATATAATAACACCTATGACTCTTATCTGTTGTCATTTTCCAAAGCTCTGAAATCCAGTGTTAACATTATGCTTCATATTTCAATTAAATGATGATTTTGATTCTTGCATGACACATATGAAGGACTTGGGGACCATGGTGAAGAAGGAGAAAATCAGTTCAGATGCTCTGTCAAGAGAAGTTAGTATTATCACTCCATAGAAGGGAACAGAGAAGGCTGTGTGGCGACAATGACGTAATATTTGAGGGAAATATGGTGGCTTCTGGGACTGGCCTAAATGGCAGATTATTAAAGTCTTTGTACTTGGTTACCAAAAAAAGGGGGGGAAAAAAAAGAACCATTATATAAGAAATCTGGATCACACACCAGCAGATATAGAACTGAATTGTTGGACACTGTCCACCTGTAAAAATTGGATTTCCCAAATGCTTCTGTAGTGCTTATTCAGCTCTACTTGAGGTTTTATCTTTCTGCTTATTTTTCTTTTCTTTTCATGGCCAGCAGTGAGGGTGGTATTAAGGGCAGTGCTGCGTCCTAGTTCTGCGTCCCTTTGCTCCTGTGAATTAGTAAGAACATGCCCATTATATACCAGTCCCCTGCTACCCGTGAGTAATGCTTTGTGGCATCAGAGTGGCTTTCAAACAGGACCTTCTTCTCCCTTTGGAGCACCTTTAAACTTTCTGGAAAAGAGCATATAACACTCTCCTGGAAACTGAGTTCCTTCTGAGTATATCATTTCAACTACTGTCAGTTTAACTTCAAATATGTGTAAGGAATACATTAAACCATTCTATCAAGCAGTTGCCTGAGCACCACAAGGAATTTCAGCCGCATTCGCTTTTGAGGATGTAATTTTTTAAGAGGTTATGCATGATTACTTGGCCAAACAACAGTGCTGCAGAGGATCTTCAGCCTGGCCCCATCTTTTCATTGTGCACCTGCAATTTCAATGCACTTGCTTAAGCATTGTGGAAATGGTGTTCATTTAATCAGCAAATGTTGATTTTTGTGTATCCAGAATCAGACATAACTTAAGATATTCAAAGAACCTTTATATGTGTGTTTTGGAAAAAAAGAGATAGGAAATGATAGAAAAAAAAAAAAGCAAAGCATTGATGTCAAATATGTTTGATAAAAGCTGGGTGAAGCAAATGTAAACAGGATTCTCACCAGGGTGAATTTTGAGATCTTGGAATGACTCATTTGCACTCTGACCTTGCAAGGCTGGACCCTAACATGTGCTGGCTCTCAAATCTCTCTGACTGTGGAAACCCCTTGCAGACTTTCCCTGTTACTTACTTACTTACTTACTTACTTATTTATTTGTGTTTGTTTGTTTGTTTGTTTTCTAGATGTTAGGACAACTTGGTGGTTTCAGTGTTCTGCTCTCAACACTTTGGAAAATGCTTATATGAATGATAGCAAAGAAAAGATCACCTTTCACAGCTTAAATATTTAGTATTGATTGTTATTAATCATATTGCATGCTACCTCAGAGCCAGGGAAATTACAAGTAGTGACCGAAGTGCCATTTGCCAAGCTGCTCCTAACATATAGCCTTGTTTTTCTTAATTATTATTTGCAAATTGGAATTTATTCATGCCAGTGGTAATATCCAGAGTATCAGAATTCTGGAAATGGTATAGGTACCAATTTGTTGTAATGTTTGGAAGAACTAGATGATTAAGTCCACTTTGCTATGTGGTAAATTATTTTCTCTGCTTGAGTAAAAACTGTCCAGTAAAAATAGCAAAGGGGTAAAAATAATGGCAGAGGGGTGCCTGGATGGCTCAGTTGGTTAAGTGTCTGACTTCACAGGTCATGATCACATAGTTTGTGGGTTCGAGCCCCACATCGGGCTCTCTGAGACTGGCAGCTCAGAGCCTGGAGCCTGCTTCCGATTCTATGTGTGTGAGTGTCTCCCTCTCTCTCTGTCCTTCCCCCACTCATTCTGTCTTTCAAAAATAAATAAATGTTAAAAATGTAAAAAAAAAAAAAAAAAAAAAAGGCAGATTTGCAGCTAGAATTTGTGAGGATGGCCCGTGCACTGCATAAGAACATTCTTTGCCCTAACAGTATATGTACCCTATCAATTGTGTATGGGTTGTTGGTAATTTTAAGAGAAACGTAATATGTGAATACAGTTTTCTTTCTGTTATCCTAGGCCATGTATCTGAGTTATATTTAATGTCAGAAATGTAGTAGGTGCTTTTTGATGAATGATTTGATGAACGAATGGTGAAGAGTTTGTGAACAGCAATAGACTTGTGTTCAAAGAAAATAGATCACAATCACAGACTAACTCACCTTCTAGAAAGTGATAATGGCTTATCATTTCATATTGTTTTTTCTAATGTCTAAAACAAATATATGAATAAGTGTCAGTGTAGTACTGTATTCAATATAATATGGTCAAGAATTTATACTACCTTAAAAATGTCATTTTATTAATAAGCTGCCAGAATTCATCAGACAGTCTGTAATCTGGTAGCATGTCAGCTTATATTCATTTTTATATATCATTATAATTACATATGGAAAATGATTCCCAAAAGAGAGCCGAGCTATATGTATTATTATTGAAAGTGAATTTAAAGTACATAATTACTTGTATATTAATATATTCTTGATATCCTTGGCTCATTCAGAAGATGTTAAAACCTCAATTGACACATCATTTGAATGAGCTGAAACATAGAGTAAATATTAAAATTTTCTTAATTTCACCAAAATGTCAGTGTTTCCTCTGAATCCTCTATGCGTGGGCAAACACATATGTGTAGTGACGAGTGTTCTCAAAGGTTCATGAAATCATGGTGGCGCTTACTTTTAGTCTTTTAAGAGCTTTATTGAGATAAAATTCACGTACCATAAAATTTATCCCCTTTAAAGTGGACAATTTCAAGGTTTTCATTATATTCACAGAGGAGTACCGTCACTCACCACTATCTAATTTCAGAATATTTTCATCTCCCCGAAAAGAAACCTTTAGCAGTCCCTCTACATCCCTCATCTTCTCTTCTCCTGGTGACCACCAATCTGCCTTCTATATCTATGGATTTTCCTAATCTGGACATTTCATATCAAAAATATCACACAGTATATGGCCTTTTTTGTCTGGCTTCTTAAATTAACATAATGTTTACAAGTTTCATTCATATTTTGGCATAGATCAATACTTCATTAATTTTTTTAATTTTTTTAATGTCTTTATTTTATTTTGAGAGACAGAGAGTGAGCAGGGGAGGGGCAGAGAGAGAGGGAGACACAGAATCTGAAGCAGGCTCCCGGCTCTGAGCTGTCAGCACAGAGCCCGACACGGGGCTTGAACCCACAAACCGGGAGATCTTGACCTGAGCCAAAGTCGACCGCCCACCCAACGGAGCCTCCCAGGTGCCCCACTCTTCTTTTTCTTTTTAATTTTTTTTTTTTGAGAGAGAGAAAGAGATAGAGAGAGAGAGAGAGCGCACACACAGTGGGGAGGGACAGAGAGATAGGGAGACATAGAATTTGAAGCAGGCTCCAGGTTCTGACTTGTCAGCACAGAGCCCTACGTGGGGCTCGAACCCACGGACTGTGAGATCACAGCCTGAGCCAAAGGCAGACGCTCAACCGACTGAGCCACCTAGGCACCCCAATACTTCATTAATTTTAATAGGTGAATAACATTTTATTGTTAGATATACAAAATTGTATCTATTAGTTGATGGACATTTGGGTGTGTATACTTTTTGGCTATGGTGAATAATGCTTCTATGAACATTTGTGTACAAGTGTTTATATGGACCTATATTTTCAGTGCTTTGGGGCATATACACAGGAGTAGAATTACTGAGTCATATGGTCACTCTGTGTTGACCATTTGAAGAATTGCCAAACTTTTTAAAAGTAGCTGCATAATTTTACAAGCCCACTAGCAAAGCGTGAAAGGCTCAATTTCTCCCCATTGTAATCAATACTTGTTGCTGTCTGTGTTTTAGATAGTAATCATCCTATTGGATGGGAAGTGGTTTTGATGTGCATTTCCTTAATGTCTGATGATGTTTAGTACATGTTCATGTGGTTATTGTCCATCTGTGTATTTTCTTTGGAGGAATGTCTGTCTACTTAAGTCCTTTGCCCATTTTCTAATTGGGTTGTTTGTCTTTTTATTGTTATTATATGAATTTTTTATAAATTCTGGGAGCACCTGGGTTTCAGTTGGTTAAGCATTATCTCTTGGTTTTGGCCCAGGTTACTATCTCATGCTTTGTGAGTTTGATCCCCATATCGGGCTTTGCATTGACAGTGCACAGCCTCCTTGGGATCCTCTCTCTTTCCCTTTTTTTCTGTCCCTCCTGCGCTTGCTATCTCTGTCTCTCTCTCTCAATAAATAAATAAACTTAAAAAGAATGATTTTTACGTATTCTGGATTCAAGTCCTTTATCAAATATATGATTTCCAAATATTTTTCCTATGGGCGGGTTACCTTTTCAGTTTTTAAAATTATATCCTTTGATGCGCAAAAGTTGAAATTTTGATGAAGTTCAAACTATTTCTTTTGTTGCTGTACTTGTTATTTCTGGCAAATCATCTAACCCAAAGCCACAAAGATTTTCTCCTATGTTTTTAAGAATTTCATTGTTTTAGCTCTTATATTTAGGTCTATGATGCATTTTGAGTTAACTTTTTATATGATGTGAGGTTAGGTTTCAAGTTCTTTTGTTTGCAAGTGGATATTAGTTTTCTACTTTCCCAGCATGATTTGTTGAGGACTGTCCCTTCCTTCATTGAATTGCTTTGTCACCCTTGTAGAAAATTAACTGACCATAAATGTGAGGATTTATTTCCAGACTCTCAGTTCTGTTTCATTGATCAACATATCTTTCCATTTATGAGTATCATAAATTTTGATTATTTTCTCTATTACTGCACCTTTGTAACAAAATTTTAAAATAGGAATTATGAATCCTCCAACTTTGTTCTTTTTGGGTTTTTCTTTTTTCAAAGATTGTTTGGTTATTTTGGGTTCCTTGCATTCTATATGTATTCTAAGGTTAACTTGTCAACTTCTGTAAAAAAGTCCACTTGGGATTTTGATAGGGATCACACTGAATCTGTACATCAATTTGGGGATTTTGGGCATAATAACATTATTAAGCCTTCTGTTTCATGAACATGAAATATCATTCCATTTCTTTAGATTTTCTTAAAATTTTTTTCACATAACACCCGGTGCTCATCCCCACAAGTGCCCTCTTCCATGCCCATCTCCAGGTGTTATATGGAAACCAACTTGACAATAAACTATCCATAAAAAATAAATAAATAAATTTTAAAAAGTGGTATATGTATGAAAAAAAATAAAAATAAAAATTTTTTCACAATGTTTTTTACAAAGTTGAACTCTTCTTAAATTGTTCTATTTTATTTTTAATGCTATTTTAACTGAAATTATTAGAGTTCCCATCTCTCTGCTTATATTACACATCTGTTCTTGTATATTGTCCATTTTTCCTCACCAGAGTTCCTAACAAATTAACCATAGTTACTTTAAATTCCTGGTCTGATAATTCCAAAACCTCTGGTATATCTAAATCTGGTTCTGATGTGTTCTTTGTGTTTTCAGACTGCTTTTTCCTCTTATAGTATTTTGTTTGTTGAAAGCCAGGCATGATGTATTGGATTATTGCATAAAAACTGAGGAAACTGATCTTTCAGATCTGACTAGGAATTAGGCTGTGCTTACTATTTGATCTGTCTGTGGTGTTGGAGGCTAAAATTTCCACTAGTGTTCTCCTTTGGTTCTCCTATATTGTGGGATTTTTTTGGGGGTGGGGGTGGGGAGAGATGTTCCCTAGAGATTCCTTCATAAAGAGGAACTGAGACTGGAATTTTGTTCAGTTCATAACTTGTTTCAGACGCCCTTACTCCACCATTCTAAAAGCACTTCTAAGACTTTGCTCCATAGATACTAGGAATCAAGTTAGGTTTATAAAAGAGGACTAATTTTTGGCCTACTTGCAACATTTTAGTGAAATCAAAGCATTTAAAAAATACTAATAATATCTCCTCACTGAGGTTACTATTTTAACATACTGGTGGTTATCTTCTTGATGAAAATGTATACAAATATAGTAAGCATTTTTAAAATAAATAATAGACTATCCATATTATTCTGCAATTTGAATATTTTGCATAACAATAATTCATGGACATTCCTCCAGGGATATAAATACACTTATATAAATGTATGTGCTCATCAAAGCTATGCTTCTAATCACTCCCATAATTCCTTAGGATAGATCTGTCATTTCCGTTGTGAACAGAAATCTAGGTTTATAATAATTTTTTAAACCACTAAAATAGTATGTAGTTTACATACTGTTTTATTCCTATGGGAGTAATTTTTTAGAGTGGGATTGATGGATGAAATATGTGGGACAATTCATACTCTAAAAATTCCTGAATCTACAGTTCTGCACAACTCTACAAATTTGATGCTTAAAAAACTGTATTTTTATTTTTTAAGTTTATTTATTTGTTTATTTTTAATTTTTTAAAAATATTTTATTTATTTCTGAGAGAGACAGACAGCATGAGCAGGGGAGGGTCAGAGAGAGAGGGAGATACAGAATCTGAAACAGGCTCCAGGCTCTGAGTCTGCTGTCAGCACAGAGCCCAATGTGGGGCTTGAACTCACGAACAGGTGAGATCATGACCTGAACTGAAGTTGGATGCTTAACTGACTGAGCCACACCCATGCCCATATTTATTTATTTTTGAGAGAGGGAAGGAGGGAGGTCCAGAGGAGAGAGAGAGAGAGAGAGAGAGAGAGAGACACGTAGAATCCCAAGCTGGCTTCGCACTGTCAGTGCAGAACCTGACACAGGGCTCACACTCCAAATTCCTGAAATCATGACTTGAGCTGAAATCAAGCGTCAGACGCTAAACCAACTGAGCCACCCAGACTCCTTTGTATGTATTTTTAATAACACTTTTTTTCTACCTCAGATTAAGATTTCCTTATTAATTTTATTTATCTTATCTCTTTATTTACAGTTTACTTTTCTTCTTCAGCCTTCATCTTCCTGACCTGTTCATATCTTATACTCACTTACTATTAACTAGCTTCTTTTTTCTTATCAGTTTATAGGAATGTTAAAATTATTACAGAGTCAGCAATGCTACTTCCTTTCCCTATTGCTTTTCAAAATTCGTTCTTGATTTAGGCACTGTCACCTATTCTAGATTTACACTAAAATCTCATACATTTCCTTCTCATATATTTGATATTTTATTTTTAAATATAAGTATATAGTATATTGAGAATTTATTTTTGTATGTGGTGGTGGGGTTCTAGTTTTCTTTCTTTTAGACACCTAGCCAATTATACTAACACCATTTATGAAATGTTTTTCAATTGAATTGAATCATTACTTTTTTTTTTTTTTTTACTTTAAGTTCTAATATCCACTTGCATTTAGTTTCTTTCTTTAGGCCCCTATTTGTGCATTTCTATGTGAATGTCTATTTTGATTATAGTATCTGTCTAGTGTTTTAAAATCAAGGAAGAATAAGTACTTCACTGGCTCAGTTGAGAAAGCATGATGAGACTCTTGCTCTTGGAGTCATGACTTTGAACCCCAGGTTGAATATGGAGATTACCAAAAAGAAAAAAAGAAAGAAAAAAAGGGAAAACTCCAGACTAAATGTGTATCTCTCATTTTTCTTTTCTCAAAATTTTCTTGCCTACTCTTTTGTATTTCTTTTTCTGTCTATATGACAGTCTTTTGTTGATTTCTTTTCATTTGCAAGTTTATTTGAAATTGCATTATATCTTTATATTAATATGGAAAAATGTATCTCCTTTAGAAGCATGAAATATTCTCTATTTGCTTGCTTTATATGGTTTTCAATAAATTTTATAGTTTTTCAAAAATTATATCCTTCATCTTTCCTATTAAGTGTTTATTTTTTTGAGAGGAAGATCATTATTTTAAATAAACTTTCTCTCTAATATATATAATGTATACATCTTACCAAATTCTTTTGGGAGTTGTTTAAATGTTCGGCAATTTCTAGTATTTTCCAGGTAAATCATCATATTTCCTCTAAATAAGATTTGTTTTTACTCATCTTCTGGGATATTTATACTTAATTTACTTGTCTTGTTTATTAGTTAATATTCTTTTTTTATGTCTGTTTATTTGTTTATTTATTTATTTATTCTGAGGGAGAGAGAAAGAAGGAGAGAAAAAACACAAGTGGCCAGGGGAAGATAGAGAGAATACCAAGGAGGCTCTATGCTGTCAGGGCAGAATCTAATGCAGGACTCAATCTCAGGAACTCTGAGGTCATGACCTGAGCTAATATCAAGAGCCAGCCGCTTAACCAACTGAGCCACCGGATGCCCCATTAGGTAAAATTCTTAAAACAATGCTATTAGTTGAGAGTGAGCTTCCCTTCTCTGTTTGCCATTTTAGAGGTTTATTAAGTTTATTTTTAATTTTTGATTATTAATACCTTCTAATTTTATTAATTCCCTGTTGGTCTCATTAAATATACTTAATACTTGCTTAATTAATTGCGGCTTTAGAGCCTGTAAGGTTGGTCATTATGTTTTATTCTTTTAATTCATTATAGAATCATTTTTTTCTTTTTATTATTTTGTATGAGAATTATAATCTTTATTCCCCACCCCCATTTTCTCCATTCCCCACTCACCTTCTCTCTGGTAACCATAAGTTTGTTCTCTATAATTACGAATCTATTTCTTTCTTTGTCTCTTCTCTCTCTCTCTCTGTCTTTTTTCCGTTTCCTCATATGTTTTGTTATTTACATTCCACATATGAGAGAGATCATATAGTGTTTATCTTTGACTGACCAATTTTGCTTAGCATAATACTCTCTAGCTCCATCCATGCCATTGCAAATGACAAGATTTCATTCTTTTTATGGCTGAGTAATACTCTATTATATGTATTTCCCACCTCATCTTTATCCATTCATCTGTCAATGGACACTTGGACTTCTTCTATAGTTTGACTATTATAAATAATGCTGCATAATTGTAGGGACACATTTATCCTTTTTAAGTAATGCTTTTGTATTTTTTGGGTGGATACACAGTAGTGTAATTCCTGGATCATAGTTCTATTTTTAATTTTTTCAGGAACCTCCATACTGTTTTCCACAGTGGCTGCACCAATTTGCATTCCCACCAACAGTGCATGAGGGTTCTTTTTTTCACCACATCCCCACCAACACTTGTTTCTTGTGTTTTTTATTTTAGCCATTCCAACAGGTGTGAGATATGTCTTTGCAGTTTTAATTTGTATTTTCCTGTTGATGACTGATATTGAGCATCATTCCATGCGTCTGTTGCCCATCTGTATGTCTTTTTTTCCCCCTTGGAGATAGAGAGAGCTCAAGCAAGAGAAGGACAGAGGGAGAGGGGGAGAGAATATCTTAAGCATCCTTGCCCAGTGCAGAGCCCAAGGCAGGGCTCAGTATCGTGACAGCAAGATCATGATCTGAGTTGAAATCAAGAGTCAGACACTTAACTGGCTGACCCACTCAGATGTCCCTGTATATCTTCTTTGGAGAAATGTCTGTTCGTGTATTCTGCCCTTTTTTAAATTGGATTATTGTTTTGGAGTTTTGAGTTGGAATAGCTCTTTATACATATTTTAGATATTAACCCTTTATCAGATAGTCATTTGCAATTATCTTCCCCCATTCAGTAGGTTGCCTTTTAGTTTTATTGATTGTTTCTTTTTTCTGTGCAGAAACTTTCCATTTTTATGTATTGCCAATAGTTTATTTTGTTTTTATTTCCCTTGGCCTATGTCAGGGAGCCACTATTTCACTTTGAATTTGTGTCCATATATTTAAGTAATTTGCATGTTGTTTTTTTTTACATTATATTTATTAAATTTGGATATTGAGGGTTTTTTAAGTTTCATAACATAAGTTTTACAACATTGCATATTATCCAGTTGCTTGATATTATGTATATAGATAGATGTAGTCTCTTATATTTAGTCTAGTAGAATGCATCTGAGAAACCATTTGAGTTTTTGGCCAGCTTATAATGACAGACACCTGATTATCTTTCCCATCTTTTCAGTGATCATTGGACTGTTTAGGTTTCTTAGCATTTTTTGCTGTCAATTTGGGACATTATATTCTGTTTGAAATTGTCTTTTCCTTCAAGATTTTTAAATTTTATGCTACCAAACGTATCCATAATATTTTTGTAATTTCTTGAACATATCGTTTGTATATCTTGTTACATATCACTTACCATATATAATGTTCATGTTTGCATCTCTTACTTTTTAAAAAAATCAGTCTTTCTATGAGTTTACCTGTTTTGTTACTTTCTCACAGAGCCCTCTTTCAGTTTGATTTAATTTAAAATTTTTGGCTTCTGTTTTAGCGTTTTGTTTCGTTAATATTAGTTTGTTTGGTTTTTGAACTTCTTGATTCTCCCTCTTGTTTCCTTGTAGCTTAATGTTTATTTTGTCTTGGAAGTTTTGGAGTGAAACATGTGGGTTCACATAATTGGGATTTGGAGGCAATTATGTGTTACCAATATCTTTATCTGTAATCTTGCTTAAAAATATCTGCAATCTTTGTTGAGATGCTACCTTTTTCCTAAATGTGTGAATCAGCTTTGAACCAGTGGAACTGATTTACCTGTAATTCAAGTGGCTGCAAGAGGATAGATCCCTTGGCAAATGATTGCAATTATTGCATCTGCAGTTATAAAATTAATGTGCTAAGCACTTAGCACAAGAGATCATATATTAGCTTACAATAAGCACTTTCCTTTTCCATATTGTCTCACTGTAATTATTAAGCCTCTGTTGCAAATGTATTTTAAATTTCGAGAGTGATTAAAATGGCATTTTTATTGTTTACTGTGGTCATTGCTGACTATAGTAAATTGCTTGCTGAGTCAGCTTAAATATAGAAAATGTGTGCACATTCTGGATTTTTTCCCAGAGTGGAATGTGACTTCTGGTCACATAAATGCAGAACAAATCCCTTTGGATTTAGAAATTTGTGAATTTTCCTTAGGCACAGCAGATTAGCAGTTAATCTTTCTTCCTTAGCAAGGTTTAAATCCAGGAGCAATTTTGTGGACTCTCAGAAGTAATATTTTTATCTTAACACTGGTTATTTTGCTGGAGTTAAAGAAATAAGACCCCCAAAAGGAATACTTGGCTTATATCAAGGAGAGAAGTAAATAATAGTTTTAAAAACCAAAAGTGTAAATCATACAATTTTATCACATTAAAATATGAATTCATTTGCATATCTGGTACTCAGATGGAAGCAACAAATCATAATATACATGGAAAGAATTTCAGAGAAAATGATGTCAGTAGCTGATTCCTTGTCCTGGTAACTGTTAGGTGAGGGGATATGATTTGTTAGGTGAGGGGATATGATTTGTTATGTGAGGGGATATGATTTGTTAGTCAGCTGGATTGCAGTAAAAATAACATTGGATTTGGTGTCAAATATAGGCTTTTCTATTTATGATTTCTGTGAACTTGATAGTCATGTAACCTTTCAGAACTTCCAGTTTTACAGGTATAAAAAGTTTTATGAATGTCAGTACTTTATATAAGGGGACAGTTCATGGACTCCCATGGTGCTATAGGAAAAATGAGTAGGTCTGCGCCATGATGAAGCAGGTGCAGTAACAGTGTGGGAGTTGAAAGAGGATTCTGGCAAGTCTTCATCAAGAAGAGATGATTGGAACAATCAATGTAGTTAAAATGTCCATATTACCCCAGATGATCTACATAGTCAGTGCATTTCCTATCAAAATACCAGTGGCATTCATTATAGGAATATAAAAAGCAATCCTAAAATTCATATGGAACCAGAAAACCCTCAATAACCAAAGCAGTCTTGAGCAAGAAGAACAAGCTGGAGCCATCCCACTTTCTGATTTCAAAGTATATCACAGAACTACAGTAATCAAAACAGGATGGTAGTGGCATAAAAGCAAATATGTGGATCAACAGGGCAAAATAGAGAGCCCAGAGAGAAATCCCCACATTTACATTCAACAGATCTTTGAGAAGGGTGCCGAGAACACACTGTGGGGAAAAAGATAATTATTCAATAAATGGCGGGGGGAAACTGCATATCCACAAAGACATGAACCTTCGTACTTTATATGACATCAGACAGAAAAATGAACTCAAAATAGATAAAGACTTACATATAAGCTCTGAGACTCTAAACCTACAAAAAATTCGGAAAAATCATGACAGTAGTCTTGGCAGTGTTTTGTTTTGTTTTGTTGTTTTTTTTTTTGTTTTTAGTTGTGTTGGTTTTTTTTTTTTTTTTTTTTTTTTTTTTTTTTTTTTTTTGCATATGACGAAAAGCACAGGCAGCAAAAGCAAAAAAAACAAAAACAAAAAATAAAAAAAAAACACAAAGCAGATGAGTAGGATTGCATCAAACTAAAAGCTTCTGCACAGCAAAGGAACAGTCATCAGAGTGAAAAGGCTGTCAATGGAATGGGAGGACATATTTGCAAACCATAGATCTAATATTCAAAGTATAAAGTAATTTTTGTAACTCAGGTGCAAGAAAATGAAACATGATTAAAAATGGCAAAGGACCAGAACAGATGTTTCCGAAAGAGGACTTACAAACGCTCAATAGTTACACAGTAAAAAGCTTTAAGCATCACAAACCACTAGGGAAATGTAAGTCAAAACTACATGAGTTATCACCTCACACATATAAGAACAGCTCTTATCAAAAGGACAAAGCATATGTTGGTGAGAATGTGGAGAAAAAGGAACGCTTGTGTACTGTTGGTAGAAATGTAAACGGACAGTGTGTGGCATTTCCTCAAAAAATTGAAAATAGAGCTATCATATAATGCAGCCATCCCACTTCCAGATATATATCCGAAGAATTGAAAACAAAATCTTCAATCGTTTTTGGCACTCATGCTCCTGTTCATTGCAGCATTATTTGCCAGTAGCCAAGATATGAAAACAACCTGAATATTGTTCGTTGGATGAGTAGGTAAAGATACATGCTGTAATATTATTCAGCTGACAAAAGAAGAAAATTCTGACATTTGTGACCACCATGGATACATCTAGATATTATGCTAAATGAAATAAACCAGAGACAGAAAGACAAATACTCTGTGATCTCACTTGTGTATGGAATCTAAACTCTAACTCATAGAAGCAAAAGTAGAATAATGGTTGTCAAGAGCTGGGGGAGTGGGGTAAATGGGGAGATGATGGTCAAGGGTACAAATTCTCGAATTATGCAAGATGAAGATGTTTTGGGATTGAATGTACAGTAGTGTGATAGCTAACAATACTGTATTATAAACTTTAAATTTGCTCAGAGGGTAAATCTGAAGCATTCTCACCACCAAAAAAATGATAGCTAGGTGAGGAGACTAATGCGTTAATTACCTTGACTCTGGTGATTATTTCATCAGGTACACATATATCAAAATATCAATTGTAGACCTTAAGTGTACATATTTTTATCATTTATATCTCAGTAAAACTGGAGGGAAACAATTTACTGTAGTCCCTCATTTTGCAGCTCAGTGAGTATTTAAAATGTAAAACTAGTCTATCTCTTTTTATTTTATTTTATTTATTTTTAATGTATTTTCGAGTTGGCTAACATACAATGTATACAGTGTGCTCTTGGTTTAGGTGGTAGATTCCCATGATTCATTGCTTACATACAACACTGAGTGCTCTCTTTTTAAAAATAAAAGTCAGTAATAGTGATAGTAAAAAATAAGATAAAATAAAATAAATAAAAAAGTGAGTGAGATAGGATTTTAGTTGGGCAAACCCAAATGTAGTATTCATAATAGGTGAGAAATAAGGAATGGAATTAATTATTCTGGTAGTTCTCAGAAAAAGGAAATTCTTCACCATTTTGTCAGGATCACACAATCAATGGTCAGGACTGACCACACATGCCAATGAAGCTTTCTTACTCCAGTTTGAAGATGCATGCGCGTTTTAGTCATAAGAGGTGGGCTCTTGTCCTAACAAAGTTCTTCTTTTTCCTGGTTGGAGAATTTAGTCCTGATACCTCCTTGGGGGAATTTGCTGTTGTGTTGCAGACAAATGACTTCTTTGAGTCCCCATTTCTACACTTGGAACTATGTGGTGGTACCTCCTTGTTAGTCAAAATGAGATGCGTTTTCATTCACGAACTGCTGCCAGCATCATTAAGTGATTGATGCGTGTGAGGCACTAGCCCTAGGAAACTTCTGTAATGTTAGGTGCTCTCTGGTTTTCTCCTCACCATGATATCCCACTTTATATAGCACTATTACAAGTGATGAATATCCTAGGACAAAACCACCAGCCTGGTGAAATTGGGTTGTCATTCATGTAATAAATGAATGACTTGACTACTTAGTACATTTTCATTTACCACACATTCAGCAAATATTTACTGATGCTGACTCTGTGGTAGTGACAATGCTACCTTCTACAGTAGAAAAAAGGAGTCTTTGTCCTACCATAATGGAGCTGCAGAGGAAGGGAGGCAAGTGGTCATGAATCACACAGTCATGGGAGCAAATGTAATTACAAACTGTAGTATGAGTTACGAAGGTGCTATGGGTCTGAGGAGCTAAGCATGCCTTCACAGAGGCATGGCATTTAATTAGGATCTCCAGTGCCAGGAAGAGCTGGCAATGCAAAGGATGGGTACAGGGTAGAGAAGAGGTTCCATATACAGGCAGTAGCATGAGCGAAGTCCTAGCTTCAGGAGGGATCATGGTAAATTGAAGCTGCTGAGGAGACACTTAGGTGGTTGGAGTTCACAGACAGAAATCAGGAGGGTGATGCAGCACAGTTTCTCTGCTCTTGGGTTTTGCTTAAGTTTCAAAGGTTGCTGTTGTCTGTGGGGTGAAAATGATCAGTCCTCAGACTATAAGCTTCAATAGGTGGAAATCATTTCATCACAAATTGAAAGTAAAGGCATCAGGTGGGGACCATCCAGTATCAAAGAATATATTTCTATGTGAATTTCTTATGACATAAGGCACATCTAGGAGGGTGTGCATAGAAGTTGCTTCAGAATGACATCTAACAGGCTTGTTCCTACCAGCTGGGTTTTGGTGTTCTAGGCTGAACCAGAAGTTGATATAATTGGGCTCAGTGTGCTTCTTTCCTTAGAGGGAGACAAGTCACCAGAATAATAAATCACCTGAGAGTTTTCTATAGATAGTGTTTGAATCTCTTTGACTTTTATGTATCTCCCTGACATTTACATTTGAATATGATACTCAGAAAAGCAAGGGTTATAGATCACAGCCTGAACTTCAAATAGCATATTTGTAGGCCTGAGAGAAGTAAGAAAGAAAAGATGAGAGAGAGCACTAGCCCTAGGAAACTTCTGTAATGTTAGGTGCTCTTCGGTTTTCTCTCCACCATGATATCTGACTTTACATAGCACTGTTACAAGTGTTGAATATCCTAAGACAAAACCAGCAGCCTGATGAAACTGGGTTGTCAGTCATGCAATAAATATTTATTGCACACTTACAATGTTCTAGGTGGTTACAAAAATAAATATATCTCTTACCTTTAAGTTCATTATCCATTGGAATGCTAGACTCATGAACAATTACAATAGTGTTGATTAACATTTTTTGAGAACATACATACAATATCATGAACTCTGATAAGTGATTTATACCAGTTATCTCATAATCCTTTTGACAAAAGTTTGTTGTTGTTGTTGTTGTTGTTGTTGTTTAGATAGGATAGTCAAGACTCCAAGAACTTGAGTAATTTGGCCAAGTGACAATCCTGTGACAAACTTAGGATTAAACTTGGTTTCTTTTCTACTGCAACTCATGCTCTTTATCACCGTTCCATTTTATTCTAAAAGACTGAAAAAATAAAACAATGCATGAGCAATAAACTAAGGGAACATCTAAGAATGATTAGGTGCTTGTGACTGAAGAAACTGAAAGGCTTCAAGGAAGAGGCAGTGTCTAAGGGCTGGTTCGCCCCTCTTGATCTGGGCCAGTGTCTTCATTGCCAGTCAGATCACTGAGATTTTATAAATATAGACTCCATTCATGGTGGTTTCATTATGGGAAAGCAAAGTGAATTGACCATCTTTGGAAGATAAAGGAGAATATATTCATTATCTTAAACCCTAGTAAATAGAACAAAAAGAAAATCTAGCATTTATCTACCCTTTTCTATATAACAGCATTCTAGCCTAGAAATGAAAGAAGAGATAATGCAATAGCACCATTTTGCCACCCCTCAATAAATTAATATGTTCACTCCCTCATAAACTATTCTGATGTGGCTGAAGAAACAAGAAGTTCAGGAGAATTCACGAGCTACAGTCTGGGTATGAGACAGTCAGTGGACAAACAACTAATATGTAATTTGAGCTTGTGACTAGTACTGCAGAGAAGAAACACTGAGAGAAAATAATAAGGTGTGGAGTAGTAGCAGAAGTGAAGGAAGAGCCTTCTTGGGTAGGGTATGATGGCAGGCCTTCTTGAGGAAGACAAATCAATGAGATGGCACCAGTTGTGACAAGAGCCACTGAAAGAGTTTTCAAGGCAGAAGGAAAGACAGGTGCAAAAGCCCCAAGGCATGTTCAGAACGTGGACACAAAAAAGGTTTTATTGAAAATATATTGAAAAAAGAAAATCAAAGGTAGTTGGAAGATCACCTCTGTTTCCATGTATCCTAATTCATTTTCCCTTCCAAAGGTTTGGAATGAAGAGTCCTATGGGTCAAACTCTTGACTGATGTTAATATCAGAATCTTGGTAAAATTACTTAGTGCAGAACCAACAAAGGATAGATTTCCATAAGCAGTGATCTGAATGCATGTAACATTTGAAATAATAAATGCTATGTAGTCTGCTCAAATATTTAAGGAGGATAAAAGCTTTCATTTAGTTTCAAAAGCCACGTGGGGCACCTGGGTGGCTCAGTTGGTGAAGCATCCGATTCTTGGTTTCAGCCCAGGCATGATCGCATGGCTTTGTGGGTTTGAGCCCTGTGTCAGGTTCTGTGCTGGCAGAGTGGGGCCTGCTTGGGATGGGATTCATTCTCTGTCTCTCTCCCTCTCCCTCTCTCTCCCTCTCTCTCTTCCTCTCTCCTTCTCCCTCTCCCTCTCTTTCTCTTTCCCTCCCTCACCCACCAGTCTCCTCTCTTGTCTCTCTCCTCTCTCTGCTCCCCCCTCCCTCTTGCTATCTCTGTCTCTCTCAAAATATCCTCTAACATACAATACACTTGGAAGTCCTAAGTTCCCTTTTTTATTTAGCACATTCTTCTTGCTGGATATCCCCAGGATGACTTTCTTTGCTATTCTACAAATTCTCCTAGCATTACATAATCAACTCCCAGTATTTGATCTACTTTGGCAGATGACACCAGACTGTATGAATGCCTTCTAGATATCCGCAGGTATCAACCAGGGGTGGCCAGCACAGGTACCCTTATGAACTATATATTTGAAAAATATAATAGAAGATCACAATATTGTATGCATGTATACCTCACTTAAATGCAATCACAATTATCTAATTTACTTCTGTGTGTGTGTGTGTGTGTGTGCGCGCACACGCGTGCACCCCCACTGGACGAAAAGAGAGCTCTGAGCTTTACTTGACAGTAAGATGTTAGTCTGTCACTTGTATCCTCGATCCATCTAGAGAAGGGTAAATGGGCATGCCTTCTCAGGAATCTTACAGTGTCTGAAGTAGAGGTGTTTTTCTCACCTGCTTGGTGGTTGGTGTGGCTATCCAAGTAGTTTCTTCAGCTAAAAACATGGGAAATATTTTAGATTCCTTTCTCCTCTCTACATGCAGTTTCACTCAGACACCAAGACCTGCTGATTCTATCCCTTCAACATACACCTGAGCGCTAGGTTCTTCTCTCCATCCTCTCTGTTTTTGTCCTATTTCAGTGCTTTGAATCTTTCCAATTCGTTCTCCATATGGCCACCATCATGAACTTACTAAAAAGTCTCCTATCTTACCGTGAATCAAGTTTTCTATTGAGTACAGAACAAGTTCATTTTTAACTTTGTTTCTTTTTCTTTTTAACGTTTATTTTGAGAGTGAGAGAGAGTGAGTACATAAGCAGAGGAGGGGTGAGAGAGAGAGGGAGAGCAAGAATCTCTGGCAGGTCCCATGCTTTCAGTGCAGAGACTAACACAGGGCTTCAACCGATGAACCCTGAGATCAGAACTTGAGCCGAAATCAAGAGTTGGAAGCTTAACTGACTGAGCCACCCAGGCACCCTTTAACTTTGTTTTCAAAGTACATTTGAAATTCAACCTCAGTTTGCTTCATTTTGCCCTATTTTGATATGTATTTTAAGCCGTCAACACTCAGATACTTAAATTGGGGTTAAAATCCTTGCTTCATATTATCAACCTGAGATACACTCTCAGTTTTGATACCAAGCCTTTTCAGTCATTGTCCTTTTGCCCAGGGTACCACTTGTTTTCCCCTGGCTACCTCCTATTCATTTGTTCATGACCCATCTTAATGTCAGCACCTCTGAGAAAACTTTCTCCACATTCCAGACTGATAAAATCACTCCCCTCCTTGTGCTCCAAATGATCTTTATTAATAATTCTACCTTAACATTTACCCAACAGAACTCCAATTATCTGATGAGGCATCTTTCTCATTGGCAGGACTGTGAACTACCTTCCCTGAGGGCAGTAACCATGGACTTTAAACTAGTACAGTGTGGGCACAAAGTGGATGCTTAATAATTACTGATGGAATGAATGAGTGAATTAATAGATCAATGTACAGTTGGATTCCAGAAGTTGCACTAGCATTTTTAAATGTCACTTTTCAAAGTCAGTTATGGCTCAAAATTTTATATGTATTTTCTTTTCCTACTGAGACCACACATAACCATGCACACACGCATCTTTGATATCAAGAAATGTGGGGCGCCTGGGTGGCTTAGTCGGTTAAGCGTCCGACTTTCGCTTAGGTCATGATCTCGCGGTTCGTGGGTTCGAGCCCCGCGTCGGGGTCTGTGCTGACTGCCAGCTCGGAGCCTGGAGCCCGTTTCAGAGTCTGTGACTCCCTCTCTCTCTGACCCTCCCTGCTCACGCTGTCTCTCTCTCTCTCTCCTAGAAATAAATAAAAACATTTAAAAAAAAAAAAAAAGAAATGTGCCTTATCTTTGTATTCTGTGTGACAACAAACACAGTTGTATTGCTCTCTAAAGAGCTCTTAGGTTGAAAATAACAAAAATGGGGTAGAACTTTAAAGATGTCCAGGAACTGTGTCAGGAGAGCTTAAGGCCCCTCTACACATGGTGCTCTAGTGGACGTAGAATTGTTGAGTGGGTATTAGACAGCTCTAAGTCCTTCTGCCACGCAAATATGAAATTCAGGCATCTTCTTGTTACACTCAGTCCCATATACCCCGACTCCCACTCCATGTAAGATTTAGCTTATATAGATTTCCTCTTAATAAACACAGTTCTGTCATATCTTTTAAATGTTGATTGATGATCAGATAGGGTTTATTGGACAAATGATGGCTTGTATTGATAACAGTATTTCTTTTAGCCCAAAATAGAGGAAGCATTTAAGGATGGTGCAGTTTACTTGAGAAATTGCCCCAAGAAATTTGCATCCCTGAAAAATGTTAGAGCCACAGAGGGATTCCAATCAGTGCTGGGGGTAACCACCGACGTTATAGTCATAATCTATCATCGAAATCACTTGTGAAAATTGACAAGTGAAATATACATCGTGATTTTCCTGGGAAGGAATGTAGTGTTCAGTATTTTCCAAGAAATATTTGCTCACAATTGGTCCCTTCCTTTATATAGCTTCTAGAGTAGCTGCCATTTAACCAGGAAGAAACTTCCGTTTGGATGGGGTTATAAGAAATGTGTATTTTAAATTTTTTTTAATGTTTTATTTATTTCTAGGAGAGAGAGAGGGAGAGAGAGAGAGAGAGCGAGCGCGCAGGGGAGGGTCAGATAGAGAGAGAGAGTCACAGACTCTGAAACAGGCTCCAGGCTCTGAGCTGGCAGTCAGCACAGAGCCCGACGCGGGGCTCAAACCCACAAACCGCGAGATCATGACCTGAGCGAAAGTCGGACGCTTAACCGACTAAGCCACCCGGGCGCCCCAAGAAATGTGTATTTTAAAAATATTTTTTTGAAATTCTGCATATTCAGTTCTTCACATACATTTACAGAGTATTTTCTGTGAACCAGGAAGTGAGTATGTGCTGAGTAATTAGACATGATCATTGCCTTTGAGGGACCACATTTTTAGATGTTAACATACTTTTCCATTTGTAATAAATTTATTTTCTACAGAAAATAAACATAAAGAGATTTGATGTTTATGTTCAAGACACCCAAATCCTGCTTCTGTCTTACAGATGCTACTTCTTTTCCCACTTAACCCTGGATTAGAATGATTTCACTTCCATTAAGGAAGTGATTTCCTTCTGGGTCCTGTTAATGACAACTTTTATTCTTTTTAAAGGTGACATAATTGACATGTAACATTGTATAAGTTTATGGTGTGCAACATGTTGATTTGATACACTTGTACGTGTAATATGATTGCTGTTGTAGCATTAGCTAACACATCTTTCACTTCACCTAATTATTTTTTTGTGGTGGAAATAATTAAGATCTCTATAGTTTGAGTTCTATAATACAGTATTGCTGTTTATACTGAAATACTGTGCATTAGATCTCTGGGACTTATTTATCTGTGAGTTGCAAGTTTGCACCCATAAACTACATACTTTCTGTTCCTCTCCCCTTCCCCCAGCTCCTGGGTAACCACTCTTCCACCCCTCTGCTTTTCTAAGTTTGAGTCTATTAGGTTATACATGTAAGTGATATCATGCAATATTTTAATGATGATTATTTAGAAATGTTTTCTTCCACTTGCAATACACATTTTTTCTGATTTGATGAAATATATATCTACACACACACACACACACACACACACACACACATCTCCTAAATGGACCATCAAAGGACCCCAAAACTCTGTTACACTCTGGTGTTTTCCCTGAAAGTCAACTGCAGAGCCTTAACTCTGCAGTTTCACAAGAGTGATATAGCCCATGCTCTGTCATTCAGTGTGTAATTTACCTCTGACCCTGACTCAATAAGGAAAGTAGCAAGAGTATGAGATACACTGGCATGGATGCTGCAGACTTTCCGTACTGCTCCCATGCACAGACTCGGCAAGGCTGGGGCAAACCTAGGCACCAAAGCTGTCTGGATCAGGAGGAACTGTTTGGAGCAGCACTCCTGGCTGGTGTCGTGAGCTGACACCAGGTGGCAGCTACTGCCCTGAGAGTAGAGGAGGCTTTCTCAAAGGAGGTGTAGGTTGAACAGGGGTCCAAGACAAGAGGAGTGCATGTCTATTGAACATTTTGCAAGAATGGGACATGAGCCGGCCAACATCAAGAAGAGCCCATGAGATTTAGAGAAGTCAGACCAGTTTTTTTTTTATTATTCTTGCATCCCTGCACTGGCCTGGGTCTCCGCACACAGCTAGTCTTGCGTTTTCACTGGCCGTGTGAACAAGTGAAACAGAGCCTGAATGAAAGAGAAACCTCATTTTCCAAGATGAGATTGTTTTTGCAATTGTCCCAGCTTGGGATGGGTATGGCTTTGTAGATTTCTGTGGATAATGAGGAAGAATAATAAATGCAATCAATAGCACACAGTGAGAACTTGAAGTTTATGATGAGTCAATCTGTGATTGCATTTTTCTGTCCGTCTCAGCTAAGATGGACTTGAGGGGCCCAAGAAACCCAACCCCAAGGAGCCACACCTTCAGCAAATCAAGGCCTCCTCATGCTGGTTGGCACCAAATGTGGATCTGGTCCTGAGCTCTCATTCCCAACTCGATTTAGAGTAGAACTTGCCCTACTGACTCATTTCATCTTTTAAATCACATAGTCTCTGAGTACCTTATCTGTATCAACAACTGTGTAAAGTGTAGGGATAAAAATAATAGGGTTATAGGAACTTAGGAACTGGTGGGAAGAGAGACCATGGAGGATTGCCAGGGGATGTGATAAACACTGTAGTGATTCTCTACACTAATCTCCAGGATAGGGTGCTAAAGAAGCTTCATGAAAGCCGTTTCTGGATGTGTGGTTTTTTCATTGTTTTTGTTGCTGGTTTTAGAGCAAAGTTTCTGTAGAAAACTTCAAGAGAGAGGATGGAAGGGCCTGTAGGCAAATAAGTTTGAGAAACACTATTACAGCCCTCTCTAGTAAATTTGCATAAGAAAGGTATTAGCACACTGCAAGTTCTCAGAAAGCCTACAGTAGAGAAACCTACTTATTTAATTACCCTCATGGATCTGTCATTGGACAATGCTGGTCTGTAGCTTCCAGATGGCTTTCCTTAGTTTTTGTGGTTATGTCACAGACATAATGAGAATAGAAGAGATATTAAATGGATTTTGTAAAGTCAGAACCTCCCCAAGATGGAACCAACCTCAGATGCCATTTTGGCCTGTCTTCTGGCCAAACAACCAGTTAAAGTCTCTGCAGAGTGTCCTTGGCAGATGGCTAACCAGTTCTCCTTGATGGGAACCTTAATTCACCATATATTCAACTCAGATTTATAGGATCTGACTTCTCTCCTGGATGTTCCCTTTTGAAGAAATCTGCCTACACTCTCCTCTGGAGGAAATTTGAAAGCATTCATTGAATCTCTTGTTCAGCTCTTCTCAGAACCTTGATTTACTAGACTCTGTGAAGCTGCAGAGTTGCATTTGTCCTCTTCTTAGGTAGATTTTTTTAAAAAATTCACTTTAAATTCATGCATTGATTGGATAATTAGCATGGATTTAATTTGGTCAACACAAAATTATTTATCAAGCTTTATATTGACATTTTTCTTTTGGTAAATCTTACTCAATCCAACAGAGATCACAGTGCAATGACAACCTGATCAGGTACTCACCAGGTGCCCAGGCACAGCTGAGGACTTTCTTTCTAGTCCCTCTCTTAGTTAATGTGACTTTGTGTTCTCAATATTATCCTTCAGATGGTATGAAAATTAGTATTAGGAGCCTTATCAGCCCTGTAACTGATGAGCTCTTTCCTCCTTGAATGAAAGAATAGCAAGATAATATCAAACAGTTCTGTACTATTTGCTGTGTACCAAACAGTGTTCTAAGTGCTATAAATGATATAGTTCATGGAAGTCTCAGGCTACTCTATTGGAAAAAGAAATTATTATGCCCATTTCATAGAAGAGAAACTGAGATTAAGAGGGTTTAAATAACTTCCCCAGAAGACTCAAATAGCAAGGATTGAAGCCCAGGTTTGAACCCAATCAGTCTTGTTCCGAAGTCCACAATCCTAACAATTATATAATATCACTTATCTTAGTTGAATTAGTAAAGATTTGATCCCAGAAAGGCCCGGCACAATTTATTTGGCTATCAAATATTTAAAGAAATGAAGAATCACCTGTGAATGTGAAAAGCAGGGTGAATTCCTGTAGACAAATATTAACACTAGAAAATTTACCTGATAAATGCAAACAATTTAACAAAACCCAGGAGTGATGGCGTGGGGAACTGGGGTGTTTCTTTCCCATTTCACAAAATAGAGCAGCCAAGCTTGGATTTGTCTCAACAGGTAGTTTGTTTAGCTTCTCAGAGGAATAGCAGCAAATGTAAATAAAATCAATAACAACAACTGGATAATCTTAATGGGTGATATATATCAGCTTTTCTCTGTGTGCCTTAGCTTGTCTGTTTTACTTCAAGATACTGCATACATGATTTCTCATTTGGGTTTCTGAGCCATCTAGTGCTTCAACAATACATGCATCAACTATTTTGAAAGTCTTCCCCAAGAGGCAAGGGCCACTTGAATTATACATTGTTGTGCAAAGTAGTGACACTTTATACCTACCTGCCTGATGGTCTTTGAAAAAATTTATCCAGGACCAAAATAGTAATAATAATAATAATAATAATAATAATAATAATTTAAGGAGACTTCTGTGTTTGATGATTCAGAAACAAAAAAAGAAAAAAATGTTAGCCCTGTGAAATGTCATAGTGGCTGAGTAGGGACCATGCTTTTTCTATTCAGTATCCAGCATGGTCTCTCCCAGTGTTTTGCCTGCTAAACCTGTGAGCATCCCTGGATCTAAACTGTTCTGCAAAATCGGAGTTATTATCCTTGCTGATGTCTAACAATCCTATTTATGGCCCAGCCATGATGGAAGTAATTATTAGTATTCCCAGCCATGTTCTATAAACTCATAATGGTGTGTTTCATTGTTTGTGGTGTTAGCCTTGGGCTGTTAGACATAATTCTGTTTACGGCTGTGAAGTCAGGCTGTCCATCCAGAACATGACAGATTATATATTCTCTACATCTGCTGAATCAGCTGGGTTTGTGCCATGAATACCACATACTCATTTGCAGAACTCATCGGGCTTCTGAGGAAACATCTATAGGCTTTGACTTATAATGTTTAGAACACAATTTATTTCGTTTTCCTCAGTTAAATTTATCCCTTATGGTTTTGTTATCTGAAACTTGTGTTTTGCTTTACAAGCTGAAATTCTTACTTGTTTTTGCCGTGGTATAATACCTATGTGAGAATCCTATTTTTTCACCTTGGGTCAAGAAATCCAAACAACCATCTTATCCACCCACTCAGAGACTGAGATACCACATTTTTCATAATGCTGGATCAAATGTGGTCATGGTCAGCTGTCCTCTTGCTTTGTTTTGTTTTGTCTTGTGTTTGGACACAATTGGAGTTCTAGACCCCTATGATAACTGCATGTACTAGTTTTGGTCGTTTCTTGATTTAAGCACAAGATCCCTTCTACCTTTGGCTCTCACACATTCTCAGTGGCTTTCATATCTCTTTGAGTATCAACATCTATTGGCAAATGAGGAGGGGAAAATAAGGAGGATTTGGGGCTAGGTTTGGAGAGGATGCCCATCCCTTCTAATCACATTCCAATGGCCAGAAGTCAGTCATGTGACCCCATTTAGATACAAGGTGTTCTGAGAAATGTCCTCTTCAGCTTCGAGGATATTCCGGTAATTCTGTACGTGAAAGAGGAGTATGAATCTTTGGTAGATAGCCCTCTCTACTGTACGGTGTGATATTAGAGAGTCTCTCTGAGCCTCAATTTCTCATCTTAAAAATGAAAGAGAGGACCTGGGTGGCTCAGTCAGTTAAGCATCTGACTTCGGCTCAGGTCATGATCTTGTGACTCGTGAATTGGAGCCTCACGTCGGGCTCTGTGCTGACAGCTCAGAGCCTGGAGCCTGCTTCGAGTCCTGTGTCTCCCTCTCTCTCTGCTCCTCCCCTGCTCATACTGTCTCTCACACAAAAATAAAATAAGGATTAAATTTTTTTAAAAAAATGAAGGAAATTTAATTACCTTTCAATTATTATCATTAGATGGAATTATATTATATACATAAAAAACATGTGAACTATAAAATGTTACATGGATTTGAAGTATTTTAGTGTTATAATAATAATTATTAATGATATTAGTGTGAAAATGATTTCATTTATCTTACCATAGGCTAGGAAATGAAAAGAGTACTGAGGAACTGGGGCTCCATGATGAGCAAGGTGTTTTTATTTTCAGAATTGTCCTTTTTCTTGCTAGCTTCTATCATGTCCATCTGAGATATGCCAGCCCTGCTCATAGGGTCTAATATTACAGGCAACAAGGAGGGTTCTGGGCAAACCAGGATGATTGGTCACCATATCTACAAACTCATTTTGATTACCTCCTAAAACAGGCTTCTGTAATCATTGCAGTAACTCAAAGGGCAAAGTTACCAAGTAGAGAAAAGCCCAAATTAAGCCTCACACAAAATTGTCTCAAATAATGATGACCCCATATGGAATAAAACCAATGGGAAACATATAAATGGCACCTGCATTCTGTACCTGGGGAATGTATGTAGGAAAGATAATGCACAGAGTAAAAGCATGAGGCTTTGAGGTCCGAAAAACCTAGCTTGAACTTAATTCAATATTAATCAGTTTTATGAAACTCAAGCAAGTTGACTGGTCCTCTGTTTTCTCATTTATTCAACAGAGAGAAGGTTATAAAATCATACAGTTTTTATGAGAGCTGAATGTGAGCATGCTTCTGAAGGGCTGGCTGCAGAGGAGATGCTCTACAGGGTTTTAGCTAGGGCTATTCACATGTCATATCCTTACTCAGCACCGTAATGCAATAGACCTGTCAAATCACACAGTGAGGCGTCAAACTGGAATTTGAACCCAGGACTCTCCGAATCCAAAGTTCTTTCTCATAAACACTACATTTTGTTGTTTTTCTGGGCTTGGAACTCTGCCAGCCCCTTGGTCACTGCTCAGTAAACTGTCACAGTAATTACTATTATCTTTCACGTCTGTACCCAGGACAGTTTTGCCTAGATCATAGTGTGTATTCTATTTCCCAGTGACCCAGTTATTATGTAGAAGCAGTCCCCTCACAGTGCTGGTGGAGCCTTGACAGCTCCATACCCTGAAGTCTTGGGCCTTCTGAAACCTTCTCTTCAGTGTCACAAATTCTTAATGGGGGAAGGTCAAGGAAATCTCATTTCATTGATAAGCATAAAAAGTTATGTGCTGTGTCCTTCATCTGAATTACACATTTTCATCTATTTGTAATAGTTTTGTTTTTCTGGTTATGAAGTTTGAATTATGACTTCCCTCCCTTTATAAAACTGGCTATGAGGAAGAATAAAACAGAACAGGTAAGAATATTTTGGAAACAAAGAATGGAGAATAGTATATGCTATACAGATATTCAAAAAGCTAAAAAGTGAAAACAATGCCAAAATAATTTGCAAAAATAAATAGGTCAAGGAAACAAAATATAAAATCTCAAGTATAAAATATAAAGTAGTATTGAGCTGGTGTTTCTAATCAATGAGGAAAGGTTCCGTCACTTGATAAACACCACACATTCAGGTGAAAAACGTAAGCTCTTTTCCCCATCTCACAACATTTGGCAAACATTATTTCAGATGGATTAAACATTTAAATGAATAAAGTAAAACTACAAAAGAAGCAGAATACACAGATGAATTTTTCTGTGACCTCAGGGAGGGAAAATGGTATTCGCAACAAAAAAGCTTGAAAGGAACTATAAGAGACAAATTGTATGTTTGGGCCCTTAAATGCTAAAAGAAATCTGTACGTCAAAAAACATATAAAGCAAAATTGACAGGCAAACACTAAACTGGGGAAAACATTTGCAACATACCCTTCATTTGCTTTCACAGTAATCCTGGGAGGTTGATATTTTCTCCAGTTATACATGAGGAAGTGGAGACCCCAGCATACTTTAATTTTGAAACTTGCTGAGTCACTCTGCTAATGAGCAGAGGGCTGGAATTTGAACCCTTGAACACTGAACGTTGAGGGCTCTTCACCTCACAGCAGACCTCCCCCAGTAAGAAAATAGCCCTAGAAAATTGCTGTCATGTTTAGTTTTGTTTTGTTTCCTCATATTAAGCAGCCATTTACTTTCAGATGAACTGATGTTTGTGCTTCTGCACAGTATTTCCTAACTAGAATAAGATGAAGTTTAATATTTAGTATAATAAAACAGAATTATGATGCTTAAACAAACAGGTGAAATGAAAGTAACAACTTAAACAAACAAATAAAATGAAAGTAACAATACGCCCTGGGAAGTGCTTTGGGATACCCCATTGCCTGCTGAGTGCCAACAGCTTCTCCTGGCACTTGGTCCTTCTCCGGCATGATGTCCCACAAGCTGACAAGGCCGTCCTCTGGAGGCCCGGTCCTCACCCACATTGGTCTCTTTGAAGCCTCCCTGTCCTTCCCACCTCTACCCCTCCTCTTATCCAGCATGGGATGTATCATTTTTTTTTTCTCCCTGGAATACCTTTGGTCATTATAGGTACCTAGAAAACTCACTTTTCAAAACAGTATCAGGATATCTTCTTTGAAGTCTCCCCAAGAATGAGGTAGTCACTCCTTGTAAATGCCTTCTGTACATCTCTTAAAGCAGATCACATCAGGGTGCAATTATCTGTTCACCTATCTGATTACTTTCTTAAGCTGCTCTATTAAGCCTCTGATTCCTCTGGTAGATAACCTTTTTTTTTTTTTTTTTTTTTTTTTTTTTTTAT